>NW_020439340.1:282961-296594 GCF_000699045.2 Agrilus planipennis | reverse complement strand
ATATATATATATATACCGACGTAACTTTACTATAAACAACACCTTTTTATTTTTATGCCTTTTAGAATTTTTAAATCATACAAATCCTTGTTTAATTAATTAATCAACCTTTTATAAAGTTTCAAACTCAATAGAAAACGCAAATTTGAATAATGCGGTTTTTACTTCGAAGACAAGATTATTTCAATTAGAGGCGAGTTCGGGTGCGTCGATTGTTTCATCTGCAGGACCGTAATCGGAGAATCTTGTCGTTTGCAAAGTCTGGTCATCGGAATGAACGTTGAACGTAAACGCACCTAGTACTACTCTACGGTTAGGTAGTTGTCGTTGTGTCAGCGTCGACGCTATTGCACCCGTGGCAATAGACGAGGCAAACCAGCACCGAGCATCCGTCGCGTCGGGTCAACAACCCTTCAAGCCGCAGTAGTAGTGCAGTCCGACCATCGGTCGCTCGTCCGTCGCGTCGTCGTCCTTTCATCCATCGCGACGTTGCGCAATGTCCTCCTTTTAACGCTTCTTTTGTCGATAGTGTGAATATCCAACTTGTCTATTGTTATTGACCGATTACTGCTCATTTTTTACATGTATTACAAGACACTTTGGCACCCCTTTCCTCAGTCTTAGGTAATCGAGCATGGCCTCCTGAATCAAATAAGACCATTCACGACCATCTTCGACCACATTTTGGGGAATGGTCACTGACCACTTTTCATTTGCCCTTTCCTATACTTCTGTATACAGCAGGTTTGGGAGAGGCCAGTGGCCAACCTTCCGAATATCGGACTGCTGTTTATTAATTATCTATGTACATTGAATATATTGCTGTTATTGTATCGTATAGTAAACATCGTTATCAAACTGCTGAAATTATTCGCACAATTTATTTAAATCAGTCAATAATTCGATAACGGACTGGCGTAGCGATCTAAGTAAGGGAATGTAGTATGTACACGTTTTTCTAAGTTTTGATGTCACGGAATGATTAATAAAGCCCAGATTTATAATGGAAACACAAATATTATGGTAGATATAGTCAAGACCCGGGACTAAGGAAACCCGTAAACGCAAAAAACACAACTAAGCACCTACTTAAATATTTACTTTTAGCGTTTTTATAATTGCGAAATTCTTTATTGCATTTTGTTTGGATGAGTAATATTGAGATGAGACTTACGAGTGTTGTAATTTCAGGGTCGTCCGACAAATGTTATATTCCGAGCAGAAATTTGCTAGGGTTGAAATTCGCTACGCATCCGACTAGCCCTAGTTTAAATGAGGTACTAATCAGGCAATATTTGGTCAGATACTCCTTCATGTACAGCACAGGGCGCGTCTACACCCACCACGTCTGTACGCTATAAAAATGTTGTACGTATGTTATCGACGTCCTAATTGTAAGGAGCCAAAATTTGGGTCGTGGTTATTCCTGCGTCCTATGGAAAAGCACCGCTCGCATCGCCATAGCTAATTTTTGTCGTCCGACTCACTTACTTATACAATATGTATAATACTAACCTTGCTGAAGTACCCCACTGTGTGACAACCCTCGTTGTCGGCCATGGTCATCACGTAGAATAGGAACGGTTCAACATCATAATAAAGAGTTTTATGATCAAGAAAGAATTTAGCTAACAGACACAAATTCTGGCAGTACTGTTTATATCTTTTACCGTCCACTTCCCAAACGGATATTTTGTCTTTTCTATACACTTCTTCGCCAGGAGGATGCCTCCACACGCATTTTACCACATGTCGTTGTAACACTGTACGAGACTTCATGTAGCGCAAGCAATACTCACATATGTATAATTTAGGTAAACGAGCATAGTCTTCTGGGTAAGGACTCTGGTACCACACTTCCATTTCGAATTTGCCCATTTCTATGTATTTAGTGCCTGCAGATTGTTTCAGAATATAAAAATGATTTATTGTAAAAATTAACATTTTTTTGTACCTTTAAAATTAGGAAGTTTTTCTAATTCTTCTTCAATTTTTTCGCTAGCGATGGCTTGTGCGTCCCTAAACAGTTTGAGGTCGTATTCGGGAACGATATTATTCAGATTAGGTTCTTTATTTTTATCCACGTTTGGTTTTATATCTTCGACTGGTTCCATTTTAAACTTGGATCTTAAATCTTTTATTTTATAGAGGTAGGATTTCTGTTCGACTGTGGGATCCATCTTAGCTGTTTTTTTGAAAATATCCAGTGCTTTTTTCCTAAAATCTTCCCTTTTCTTTCTCTCTATTTGCTGCTCCTTACATTGCTGCGCTGTTAAATTATGATAAATTGGACATGCTTCTATCGTAAAATGCTTTTCGAAACGACCACCTAGGTGTCCTGAACTATTACATCCGTCAATGGGACATTTACGTTCTTCTAAAATAGGAATTTCACTATTTCGTTTTGGATTTTTCGTAATTTTCGTTTTTCCTTTAGCTGTTACGGGTGCTCTTTTCACTGGTGATCGACTAAGAGATCGCTTCGTGCTTTCGGTATCCGAGTCAGAGTCGGAATATACAACTCCAATTACATGCTTAGATTTTCTGGTGTTTGCAGATCTAGTGAGCTTCCGTGTGATTTGTTGCTTTTTTTCACCATCGGAATCGGTATGGCTTTCTTTAGAAACTTTGGACGTAGTAGCTTTTTTGATAGGCTTTCTTGATTCCATTTTTTTCGTCGAAATGCTCGAATCGACGCTAGTACCGCAGTCGGAGCTGCTGGAGGAGTCACTACTACTAGTCGTTGACGTTGCCGAAGAAACGACGGCTTTCGACTTTGGTGGAGCTTTTTTGTCAGATTTTGAACGTTCAATAACTTTTGGTTTATCTAGAATACGTGGCGATGCTTTGTTGCGTGGTTTTTGGATGGAAGTTTTTGTTAGTGCCTTTGAAACCTTTGAGTTTAAAGCTTCATCTGAATCTGAACTGTTTTCAGGGGAAAATATACTCTTTTTTTTGTTCAATTCTGATTTTAAAATTGACTTATTTGATTTTGAAGAGTCCTTCTGAACTAATGGGAATGGCTTAAGGATAGGTTTCTGTATCTTGGATGCTCCTGCAAAATGGAATATTCATTTGATTCAAATTTATATACGGCTTTTGTTTGGATTTGTTATTATTTAGGCTCACCTTTTGATAAATTACACTTATTGCCAGATAAATTTGATCCCAGCTTTGATGCAATAGAAGCAGATGCTTTAGGTTTAATCAGACTTTTTTGTTGTGCTTGATTTCTTTTTAGATTTTCCATTTTATTATTCTTATCTTTTTCATCGTTATTATCATCTTCATCAGAGGAATACACACTCATTCGTGATGAAGGTTTCGGAGTTTGGGGAGGTTTTAAAATATGTGAAGACTTATGTTGGATATTTTTGGGTTTCTTGTCCATTTGTTTTTGCATATTTGGGAGTTTAGGAGGAACATCTGTGTTTTTGCGTTGTTTTTGTATTGAAGTTGCAAAGGGAGGCACTTTTTTGCTTTCATTAGTATTTTGAGATTTAACTGCTGCAGGAATTTTCGAAAGTAACTGTTGTTTCGATATATCTTGAGAAGAAGAAGATTCTGACTCGCTGGAAGAGGAAGAATCTGATCCACTTGACGAAGAAGTTGTTGTTGATGCTGATGAGGATCCTGATGTAGAGTCGGTGGTACTTTCTACCTAAAAACAGATTTCGTTAAATAATTAATTTTATAATTTAAGTATTATTAACTAACTCTTTTTTTTGTTGTCATTTTTTATTGCAAGCGAACAGTTTCTATCCAAAATTTTTAAAACTATTTTGTAGCTAAAATTCATATAATTTCAACAATAAGGAAAGTAGGGTTAAAGGAAGGTAGCCTTTTGACACTTCGCATTGTTCATTATCCATAATAATTTTGAAATTCATAATATGTTTAGTCCATAGATAAGGAAAAAATTCATACCGTTAGCGGAAATTATTTATTTTTTGTTTTACGGGTGATTTATACAGATTTTATTCGTATGACCTAATCGTATATGCCGACCTCAGCCTTTTTATTTAATAATTTACACAAAATTATAATAATTTTGAGTATAAGAACTGTGTGGAATGTTAATACAATAATTTATTAGTAATTTAAATTACGAAGGAAATCCGCTTTATTGTTCTAATGATTAATGTTCTTTTTTTTCTTTTTATTAAAACGTTTTGCTGCTTCCACTAAAAAGGCATACTCCATTTGATTAACTATTCTGTTAAATACCATTTGAGCTATTCCAGAAAGAACTGCTGATTTAAATTGAAAACATACATCAAAGGTAATAATGCATGCATTTTCCGGAGCTTCAGGTAACGGAGAAAATTTCCAAATCGTTTCTAGATGCTCTAAAATATGTCGATCATAAGATACCGCCTTAACCAAGTACGGTTTTCTTAAAGTAACTGTTGATGTAAACTTTTGGACAACCGGTGGAAAACCGATTTCTAATGTAGCCTGCATATGGCTGTGACCTTTTCTGTTAAGAATTTCCGATTTTCGACAAAATGGAATAAAATTTGCATAATTTTCAACGTCCGATACAATAGAGTAAATTTGCTCACATGAATAGCTGAAATTTAGTGATCGTTACTTGAATGATAAATAAAATTGTACCGCTTCTTTACTTGACGACTTTTTGTTTATGGAATACTTTCATTTTCATAAATCCAGAAGGTGGGAAATAACTGGAACACTCTTAATACGAAACGGTAAATTTGGCGAACTTTTAATATGATAAATACTTATCAAATTTTCATTTAAAACGGACTGTCAGGTACAGTGTCATTATTTTTTATCGTTCGAATTACTAATTATATGATATTGTTTTTTTTTTCGACATTATAAATAAATGTTGTTGATAATATATGAATGGTAGATTCCTTTTCGCGACGAAAACTACCTTGTATATCTATAGTTTCTTCATTTACAGCTTTCTATTGTATATTGCTAATTTGGTCAACAAAAGAAATCCTGAAAATCCTTTGTAGATAGTACGGTACTAGGATTTTAGTTTAAACGTAAAATAATTGGATGTTGAGTGGCTGCTTTGCTTTTTCATCTCTGCTCTGTGAATTTTTCCGTTATAAATATCTATATGTGCTCACAGCTTATATTGACACAGAGTATAGTTATATGCATCGTATATTACTCCTTAATCTGTAATGGCATTTCTTTTAACAATTATCAATATCTATTGTTCATAGCATCTATGGTATTTCTTTTAACGTTTATCTATTGTCTACAGCTCGAATTGACATTATACATACATACATACTATGATTGTTTAATTATTTATCTGTTATGATTTAAAGTGACGTCATAAAAATTCATAGAGAACATCGATCTGCATTTCCAACCACCTAATTTAAAAAGGCTTTTATGTCTTGTTTATTAATATTTTAAACCCTGATTTTGAAATTCGAGTCTTTAATAAGTAAAGGAATTCAGAAATACTACTGCAGCTTGACGTTCAGAATACTTTGCAGTAAAGTGGGTTGCCTATATCGAAGACAAGATATTTAAAATTTAAAACTAAATCCATTTTAAATCCATGTTATGATGGTACGTTCCCGCAAAATTAAAGAGTGCGCTGTAGTCTAAATAAAAATAAAGATGTTACAGTGCGAGTCGAAATTTGTAAGCAGCTAAATTTTTGGATTTAAATAAAACAACCTAAATTTATATGATACATAAGCAATCTATGAAAATAAATAAGGTTTTACAACACAACGCTGTTTAGTAAGCTGTAAGTGATTTGTTTTCATTTTGTTTTGTATATTTCTTTAACGTGAGTATTTTTACCTTGTGTCCTGTACATTTCAACTTTTTATACGATTCCTGATAATGATAGTTAAAAATGCGTACAAGAAAGTGTTGGTTTTATTTGAAAAAGTTGTGATGAGAGATTGATAAACTCGTAACAGTTGCTTATTTCGTGGGCATCTGAAGTCTATAATTTATTTCTACGTTTCCAAAAAGAATTGTATTTTTAAAAATATCCGTATTTTTAAATTGCATACAAATAAAATGAAACGTTTGTTAATATTCTAGGAAAACTTTAATTGCAGACAATTTTTTAAAAATAAAAATAAGGTACTTCTAAAATATTATAATGCAATTACATAGTTTCTTAATTTCATTCGTTTAAAGTATAAAAAACTCTCTTTCTTTTCCGTTTGGTCGAATTATATTATACCACAGGAATGCGATAAGCCTGCAAGACAACATTATCGTGAATTTATATACGTACCTATATTTTTATAATAGTTTAGACAATTTTTGTTTTGTCGTTAATCGTGTTCTTTTTATTTAACCGTGCATTTGCGTTGTCAAAGTATGAAATTCGAAGAAATTTAAAATCTTTCTCATAATGTGCAGTTTGAAATCCCTAAATCAGTTGAGTTGGTTGACGATAATAAGTAAAGTTTATTCAGAATTTACGTATTAAATCTTCAGATTTGATTACGTATAGATTAAACTTTATAAAACATGTTAATTTGCTAAAAATGATCAAATTGTAACCACAGTAAAATCGTATTTTGTTTATTTTTAATCAATTAAGTTACGGGTCAAGCACTAATAATACATAAAAAATAGAGAAATGAAAGTAATGTATGGATATTGTTCACAAACAGTTTAATCAATTATCCAGACTTAATATCAGAAAGATGCGTATAGTTAAAAATGCCGACATAAAACTGCTAGTTTTATTTGACAGAATTGTGGTGAGCGTATAAAAATTTAATAAAGTAATAATAGTAGTAACGGAGACAGATCCTTCTTTATCAAAAATAGAAATTGATTAAGAAGCAATGTCACCCTTTTTTTGGTGGCTTATAGTAACGGCGCAATGAATTCTTAATTTTCTGTCCAAACATTAAGAAGTTTGTAACAGTTGTTTATTTCGTAGGCATGTGAAGTCTAAAATTTATTTCTACCTTTTCAAAAAGTATTGTATTTTTAATAATGTCTGTGTTTTTAAATCGCATGCCAAGAAAAGAAAACTAAGTTTCAGTTATAAAACCCTTGTAAAAAAAGTCATGCACCTTCTTTGGCACAAGAAAGAAAAAACTAGCTGTGATTTTGAATTATCTCAAATGAAAATTAAAATTTCCCACCCGTATGTCAACGAAAGATTCTTTTCAATTTATTCACAACGGTTTAATAACTAAAACTTATTACGTTCCTGTATAAGATGAATAATACATTCTAAGTGTTTTTTTTTCTTTTGTGATATGAGCAATAGTCCATATCATCTATGTCATCTTTTGGTTTTCTTTAAACAACAGAATGCAATTAATTGACTGCATTATGTATAGGTATACAAAATACATATTATGTCATCTTTTGGTATAAAATAACTACAATTTGTAGTTAGTTAGTTACCTGATAATTTTATAAAAGCTTAAAATTCTAAATAATTAACATACATCAAGGTTATTAATAATTCGGACATAGGAGAATTAAACCACAGAAACTGTTTGTTAATATTACTATATATAATTACTAGAAAAACTTTAATTGCGTGCAATTTTTTTAAAAATAACAATAAGGTAGTTCTAAAATGTTATACTGCAATTAGCTAGTTTCTTAATTTCGTTCGTTTAATGTTTAAAAATTCAACTTGTCCGTTTGGTCGAATTTTATTATACCCAATAATGCATATATATATATATAAGATATAAGATCAGGCGATGGAACGCAAATTGAATTCTGTAAAACGCGGATGAAACTAAGCACGCGATTGGTTACAGCGTCGCAGACATCGAATTTAACGCATCTGATTCGCGTTTGTCTACGTCATCAGTGCTTCATGTGGTAGCAATCGCAATTTCGCGACAAGCCTGAGAGGCGTTTGGCGCATCATAAGTTCATAAAGTTTCGAGGTGGAAGGACGTGCTTTCGCGTCTCTTAAATTCAACTTATCCAGCTAATGTTTTCACAAAATTAGTTTTAATTTGTTCTACGTCTGAAAGGTTAGTTTGATTGATTCATATTCTATTATTATTCTTCGTATTTGCCCACAGCATAAATTAAATTGACAAAATTTTTAAAGGTTATATCTTGAAACAGACATCAGGTTTCGTTATTTTATTCGTTTTTGACTGGTTTTTTTATTACGTGTTTTTGTTTTATTTCATGTTTCATTTATTTAATACGAGTGTTTAATTCTTTTTTTTTTATCCATAATCCGCATATATTTTGACTTTCATTTGAGAGAAAGATAGAAAAGTGAAAAGGATTTCTGCGTAACAGATATCTATTAAATTAATTAGTTAATAATTGTTTTTGTCCTATTACACAGATTAGTCAACAATTAAGAGAGATTTGAACTTATATCCTTTGCTTACTGAAAAGATAAGTCGTCTCCTATGGTGTTTTAGCTGTTAACCTTTCATCTTGGAGGCTCTTGTGGTTAATTAAGGTGAGCATGCATACTGTATTTTCTACACGTAGTGTATTTATTTGATGTTAACAAAGACAAAGATTCCGTATAACTTCAGCAATATATCGTGCATATTATTTACTTAATACTTGATTAATTATATCTGAACACTTTATAAGATTTCATTTTACAGGAACATTAGAAGAGCTCCGGATACCATTAAATTATGAGATTTTGGAGCATTGGTTGTAATAGTCCTCATTTGCCCCCGGAAAGTAGCTGTGCCTATGGTTCTAAAGTAAGCATGAAAGTACCTTCTTTTTTATTGGGAACGAAGACAGTGTGCTGAAAAAAGGATTTATGACAATCAACTGGTATGTAACAGTATTAGTTAAAAATAGTAAATGATATCTTTAGATAATTTCAATTTCTTAGACATTTGTAACTTGCTTCAATAGACAACTTTTAAACAACGTTTCAGAAATGGCAGAAGCAGAATTAATGTGGAACAACAGATCTTTCCATTAGTGTGCATGTTACTGATTTATATTGATTTATTCGATTTAAAAATGGTAATTACGTTTTCTTGCCTGTTTCTATATAGATTGTTGTCCCACAAATGAGAAGGAATTGCAGTTAATTTTGGTGCTACTAAAACAACCGATGCTTTTGACGTCTTCACCTTGCAACATTATGCAGTTAATTTTTGCCATAAAAATGGGAGGCAATTGGAAGTTAATTAATTTGGATGCAACCGGAACAACAAATTATCTGCAGTGGTATCCCTCCTAGATTTGGTTGGTTTGCTCATCACACTGGTAGACTGTAGAACGACACTTTCTACAATTAAGGTGAGAATACATGACTTCATTAATATTAATTGCTCTTTATTAATCTCGTTATGAAATTTCTGTTAACAATTAGCTATTGTCAACAGTATAAATTGAGGTTATTGTGCATCAATATGACTTGACAGTTTTTATTTTCCACAGAGTAAATTGATATTTATCATTGATGTATTTGTGGAGTTTATCGATCTATGAAGTTTATCTATCTATGGATTTTCTTTTAACCTTTTTCTGTTTATGTCATAAATTGACGTGTTATTTGACGTTAATCTATGTCGTTATCTATGGTTGTGATGTAAAATGGCGTAAAGTTGTTGTTTGTTTATTTTTTAATTCAGCTATTTTACTTGCTTTTTGGTGCGTTTTTATTTGTGTTACTTAATTATATGTGTAATTAATATATTTTTTTGTCCATTTCTGCAGGTTATACAATAAATGAGAGAGAATTAATGTTCAGTTTGATTATACTGAAACAACCCATGTCTACATGGGTGTGATCTTTCCTGGATTATATTCTTGATTTGCTGTTTCGTCTTCGCCTTGTAACATATGCAGTTAATTTTCAACCCATGAGCGAGTGCAGCTGGATATTTATTTGAATTCCACCGAAATAAGAAAATCTCTGCTACAGTATTCTTCCTGGAGTTGGTTTACTTTTTACACCTGTAAACTTTGGAATGTTACGTTCTATAATTAATTAAGGTGAGAATACTTGATATAATTAATTTTAGTTGCTCTTTATTAATCTGTTTGCCACCGTATCTGTTTCAGATCGACGTTGGAGAAGACAAAGATGACCCAGTAGTTGAAATAGTTCTTTATCTTGCATGCTCTATCTAGTAGAATTCATTAAGTTCATTTTATTCAAATTAATTTTTTATTTTGCATGTTTTTTTTTTGTTTTTGTAGTTTCTTATAGTTAATTTGATTTAGTTTTTATTTTGCATGCTTATTTTTGTTCTTTTTGTTTCAAGTAATTGTTGATTGTAGATTCTTTTGTTTTTTTTTGTATGTAGTAGTAGTGTTGTTTAGTGTAGTAGTAGCACTACCTCGTTTAGTAGTTGTAGTGTAGTCTAGCCATTTTTAATGTTTTGTTATTTTGTTCGTTTTTAACTGGTTTTTTATTACAAGTTTTTGTTTTATTTCATGTTTCATTTATTTAATACGAGTGTTTAATTCTTTATTTTATCCATTTTCCACATATATTTTGACTTTCATTTGAGAGAAAGGTAGAAAAGAAAAGGATTAAATATTTAAATTTTCTGCGTAACAGATATCTATTAAATTAATTAGTTAATAATGGTTTTTGTCCGTTTACACAGATTGGCCAACAATTGAGAGAGGATTGGAACTGATATCTTTGCTTACTGAAAAGATAAGTTGTCTCCTATGGCGTTTTAGCTGTTAACCTTTCATCTTGGAGGCTCTTGTAGTTAATTAAGGTGAGCATGCATACTATACTTTCTATATGTAGTGTATTTATTTGATATTAACAAAGAAAAAGATTCAGCATTACATTAACAATGTATGGTGCACATTATTTACTTAATACTTAATTAATTATATCTGAACACTTTCATATGATTTCATTTTACAGGAACATTAGAAGAACTCCGGATGTCATTAAATTATGAAATTATGGAGCATTGGTTGTATTAGTCCTCATTTGCCCCATAAAGTAGCTGTGCTCATTGTTCTACAGAAAGCATGAAAGTTCCTTTTTTTCATTGAGAATGAAGACAGTGTGCTGAAAAAAGGATTTATGACAATGAACTGGTATGTGTATTTCTTAGACATTTGTAAGTTGCTTCAATAGACAACTTTTAAACAACGTTTCAGAAATGGCAGAATTAACGTGGAACAGATCTTTCCATTAGTGTGCATGTTACTGATTTATTCGATTTAAAAATGGTAATTAATTGTTTTTTCTTGCTTGTTTCTATATAAATTGTTCCACAAATGAGAAGGAGTTGCGGTTAATTTTGGTGCTACTAAAACAACCAATGCTTTTGACGTCTTCACCTTGCAACATATGCAGTTAATTTTTGCCGTAACAATGGAAGGCAATTGGAAATAAATTAATTTGGATGCAACCGGAACAACAAATTATCTGCAGTGGTATCGTTCCTAAATTTGGTTGGTTTGCTCATCATACTGGTAGACTTTCGAACGCCACTTTCTACAATTAATTAAGGTGAGAATACATGACTTGATCAATATTAATTACCCTTTATTAATCTGTTACGGAATTTCTGTTGGCTATTGTCAACAGTATAAATTGAAGTTGTTGTACATCTACATCACTTCACAATTTTTATTTTCCAGAGAATAAATTGGTATTTATCATTGATGTGTCCATAGACATATATTATGAATGTATCTATAGAGTTTATCTATGGATTTTCTTTTTAACCTTTTTCTGTTTATGTCGTAAATTTACGTCGTGTTATTTGACATTAATCTATGTCGTTATCTATGGTCGTGATGTAAAACGGCGTAAAATTGTTGTTTGTTTTACAATTCAGCTATTTTACTTGCTTTTTGGTGCGTTTTTATTTGTTTTAAATGTGTTTCTTAATTATAAATGTTTTTAATATGTCATTTTTCCCATTTCTGCAGATTATACGACAAACGAAAGGTAATGTTCACTTTGGTTATACTGAAACAACCAATTTGTACGTGAGTGTTGTCTTTCATGGATTATATTCTTCATTTACTGTTTCGTCTTCGCCTTGTAACACCATGCAGTTAATTTTCAACCCATGAGTGAGAGCAACTGGATATTTATTTGAATTCCACTGAAATAACTTCTTTGCTACAGTGTTCCTCCTCGAGTTAGTTTGATTTTCACTTGTGAACTCTCGAGTGATACGTTCTACAATTAATTAAGGTGAGAATATTTGATTTAATTAATTCTAATTGCTCTTTATTAATCTGTTATGAAAATACCTATTGTAAACAGTATAAATTGAGGTTAATTTGGATTTATATTTTACAGTTTTTCCACAGAAGAAAATGTCAATTATCATTGATCTATGTTGTTTCTTTTTAACCTTTTTCAAATCTATGCATCTTAAATTGACGTCGTGATATTTGACACTTACCTATGTCATGATCTATGGTTGCAATATAAAGTGGCTTAGAAATGACCCTTGTTATTTTATAATTCAACTAATTTTACTTTCTTTTTGATACGTTTTTATTTGTGTTTATTATAATTGCAATTAATATGCTTTTTTGTCCATTTCTGCAGGTTATACAATAAATGAGAGAGAATTAATGTTCAGTTTGGTTATACTGAAACAGCCCATTTCTATTACGTGTTGTCTTTCCTGGATGGATTAAATTTTTGATTTGCTGTTTCCCCTTCGCTTCAGTAGACAACTTTAAAGAACGTTTCAGAAATGGCAGAAGCAGAATTAATGTGGAACAGATCCTTCATTAGTGTACATGTTACTGATTTATACTGATTTGTTCGATTTAAAAATGGTAGTTAATTACTTTTCTTGCCTGTTTCTATATAGATTATTATCCCACAAATGAGAAGTTAATTTTGGTGCTACTAAAATAACTGATGCTTTTGACGTCTTCACCTTGCAACGTTATGCAGTTAATTTTTGCCGTAACAATGGGAGGCAATGGGAAATTAATTAATTTGGATGCAACCAGAACAACAAATTATCTGCAGTAGTATTCCTCCTAGATTTGGTTAATTTGCTCATCACACTGGTAGACTTTAGAACGCCACTTTCTACAATTAATTAAGGTGAGAATACATGACTTGATCTTACTTATTAATTACTCTTTATTAATCTGTTATGAAATTTCTGTTAACAATTAGCTATTGTCAACAGTATAAATTGAGGTTATTGTGCATCAATATGACTTGACAGTTTTTATTTTCCACAGAATAAATTGATATTTATCGTTGATATATCTATGGAATTTATCTATCGATGGTGTTTATCTATCTATGGATTTTCTTTTTAACCTTTTGCTGTTGTCTATGTCGTAAATTGACGTCGTGTTATTTGACGTTAATCTATGTCGTGATCTATGGTTGTGATGTAAAATGGCCTAAAGTTGTTTGTTTATTTTTTAATTCAACTATTTTACTTGATTTTTGGTGCCTTTTTATTTGTGTTTCTTAATTATAAGTGTAATTAATATGTTTTTTTGTCCATTTCTGCAGGTTATACAATAAATGAGGGAGAATTAATGTTCAGTTTGGTTATACTGAAACAGCCCATGTCTACATGGGTGTGGTCTTTCCTGGATTATATTCTTGATTTGCTGTTTCGTCTTCGACTTGTAACATCATGCAGTTAATTTTCGACCCATGAGCGAGTGCAACAGGATATTTATTTGAATTCCACTGAAATAAGAAATTCTCTGC
>NW_020439340.1:277973-280121 GCF_000699045.2 Agrilus planipennis | reverse complement strand
TTGTTTCGGTTGCATCCAAATTAATTAATTTCCAATTGCCTCCCATTGTTACGGCAAAAATTAACTGCATAATGTTGCAAGGTGAAGACGTCAAAAGCATCAGTTGTTTTAGTAGCACCAAAATTAACTGCAATTCCTTCTCATTTGTGGGACAGCAATCTATATAGAAACAGGCAAGAAAAAGTAATTAATTACCATTTTTAAATCGAATAAATCAGTAACATGCACACTAATGGAAAGATCTGTTCCACATTAATTCTGCTTCTGTCTTCCTGAAAACGTTGTTTAAAAGTTGTCTACTGAAACAAATTACAAATGTCAAAGAAATTGAAGTTATCTAAAGATATCATTTACTATTTTTAACTGATACTGTTACATACCAGTTCATTGTCATAAATCCTTTTTCAGCACACTGTCTTCGTTCCCAATGAAAAAAAGACACTTTCATGCTTTCTTTAGAACCATGGGCACAGCTATTTTGCAGGGCAAATGAGAACTAATTCAACCAATACTCCATAATTTCATAATTTAAATGTATCCGGAGTTCTTCTAATGTTCCTGTTAAATGAAATCTTATGAAAAAGTGTTCAGATATAATTAATTAAGTATTAAGTAAATAATGTGCACGATACATTGTTANTTTTTATCAATTTTCCGCATATATTTTGACTTATTTGAGAGTAAGGGAGAAAAGTGAAAAAGAGTAAATTTTTTGCGTAACAGATATCTATTAAATAAATTAGTTACTAATTAATTAATTTGGATGCAACCGGAACAACAAATTATTTGCGGTAGTATCCCTCCTAGATTTGGTTGATTTGCTCATCACACTGGTAGACTTTAGAACCCCACTTTCTACAATTAATTAAGGTGAGAATACATAACTTGATCAATATGATTTACTCTTTATTAATCTGTTATGGAATTTCTGTTAACAATTAGCTATTGTCAACAGTATAAATTGAGGTTAATGTGCATTAATATCACAATAGTTTTTGTTTTCCACAGAATAAATTGATATCATGTATCTATAGAGTTTATATATGAAGCTTATCTATCTATGGATTTTCTTTTAACACTTCTGTTTATGTCGTAAATTGACGTTAGTTTATGTCGTAAATTGACGTTAATTTATGTCGTGATCTATGGTTGTAATGTATAATGGCATAAAGATGTTTGTTTATTTTTTAATTTAGCTATTTTACTTGCTTTTTGGTGCGATTTTATTTGTGTTTCTTAATTATAAGTGTAATTAATATGTTTTTTTGTCCAGTTCTGCAGGTTATACAATAAATGAGAGAGAATTAATGTTCAGTTTGGTTATACTGAAACAGCCCACCTCTACATTGGTGTGGTCTCTCCTGGATTGTATTCTTGATTTGCTGTTTCGTCTTCGCCTTGTAACATCATGCAGTTAATTTTCGACCCATGAGCGAGTGCAACTGGGTTGATCAGGCGATGGAACTTGTACGAAGCAAAAACCCAGATAAATTGAATTCTGTAAAACGGGGGTGAAACTAAGCACGCGATTGGTTATAGCGTCGCAGACATCGAATTTAACGCATCTGATTGGCGTTTGTCTACGTCATCAGTGCTTCATGTGGTAGCAATCGCAAATTCGCGACAAGCCTGAGAGGCGTTTGGCACATCATAAGTTCATAAAGTTTCGATGTGGAAGGACGTGTTTTCGCGTCTCTTAAATTCAACTTATCGAGCTAATTTTTTTGCAAAATTAGTTTTAATTTGTTCTACGTCTGAAAGGTTAGTTTGATTGATTCATATTCTATTATTATTCTTCGTATTTACCCACAGCATGAATTAAATTGACAAAATTTTTAATTTGAATTCCACTGAAATAAGAAATTCTTTGCTATAGTATTCCTCCTGGAGTTGGTTTACTTTTCACACCTGTAAACATTGGCATGTTATGTTCTATAATTAATTAAGGTGAGGATACTTGATATAATTAATTTTAATTGCTCTTTATTGATCTGTTTGCCACCGTATCTGTTTCAGATCGACGTTGGAGAAGACAAAGATGACCCAGTAGTTGAAATAGTTCTTTATCTTGCATGCTCTATCTAGTAGAATTCATTAAGTTCGTTTTATTCAAATTAATTTTTTATTTTGCATGTTTTTTTTGTTTTT
>NW_020439340.1:276951-277951 GCF_000699045.2 Agrilus planipennis | reverse complement strand
CAAATTGACAACAGATTAATAAAGTGTAATTAATATTAATTTAACTATGTTATTATTTATATTACCTGAATTAGCTGTAGAATGTAATGTTTTGTATTCTCACCTTAATTAATTGTAGAAAGTGGCGTTCTAAAGTCTACCAGTGTGATGAGCAAACCAACCAAATCTAGGAGGGATACCACTGCAGATAATTTGTTGTTCCGGTTGCATCCAAATTAATTAATTTCCAATTGCCTCCCATTGTTACGGCAAAAATTAACTGCATAATGTTGCAAGGTGAAGACGTCAAAAGCATCAGTTGTTTTAGTAGCACCAAAATTAACTGCAATTCGTTCTCATTTGTGGGACAGCAATCTATATACAAACAGGCAAGAAAAAGTAATTAATTACCATTTTTAAATCGAATAAATCAGTAACATGCACACTAATGGAAAGATCTGTTCCACATTAATTCTGCTTCTGCCATTTCTGAAACGTTGTTTAAAAGTTGTCTACTGAAGCAAATTACAAATGTCTAAGAAATTGAAGTTATCTAAAGATATCATTTACTATTTTTAACTGATACTGTTATATCAGTTCATTGTCATAAATCCTCTTTTCAGCACACTGTCTTCGTTCCCAATGAAAAAAAAAGGCACTTTCATGCTTTCTTTAGAACCATGAGCACAGCTACCTTGCAGGACAAATGAGAACTAATTCAACCAATGCTCCATAATTTCATAATTTAAAGGTATCCGGAGTTCTTCTAATGTTCCTGTTAAATGAAATCTTATGAAAAAGTGTTCAGATATAATTAATTAAGTATTAAGTAAATAATGTGCACGATACATTGTTAAAGTAATGCTGAATCTTTTTCTTTGTTAATATCAAATAAATACACTACATATAGAAAGTATAGTATGCATGCTCACCTTAATTAACTACAAGAGCCTCCAAGATGAAAGGTTAACAGCTAAAACACCATAGGAGACGACTTATCTTTTCAGTAAGCAAAGGATAT
>NW_020439340.1:266150-275619 GCF_000699045.2 Agrilus planipennis | reverse complement strand
ATAGAACGTAACATTCCAAAGTTTACAGGTGTGAAAAGTAAACCAACTCGAGGAGGAATACTGTAGCAGAGAATTTCTTATTTCAGTGGAATTCAAATAAATATCCAGTTGCACTCGCTCATGGGTCGAAAATTAACTGTATGATGTTACAAGTCGAAGACGAAACAGCAAATCAAGAATATAATCCAGGAAAGACCACACCCATGTAGACATGAATTGTTTCAGTATAACCATACTGAACATTAATTCCCTCTCATTTATCGTATAACCTGCATAAATGGATAAAAGAAACATATTAATTACACTTATAATTAAGAAACACAAATAAATACGCACCAAAAAGCAAGTAAAGTAGCTGAATTAAAAAATAAACAAACAACTTTAGGCAATTTTACATCACAATCATAGATCACAACATAGATTAACGTCAAATAACACGACGTCAATTTACGACATAGACAACAGCAAAAGGTTAAAAAGAAAATCCATGGATACATAAACTTCATAGATAGATAAACTTCATAGATACATAAACCCATAGATAGATAAACTCTATAGATACATCAATGATAAATATTAATTTATTCTGTGGAAAATAAAAACTGTCAAGTGATATTGATGCACAATAACCTCAATTTATACTGTTGACAATAGCAAATTGTTAACAGAAATTTCAGAACAGATTAATAAAGATTAATTAATATTGATCAAGTTATGTATTCTCACCTTAATTAATTGTAGAAAGTGGCGTTCTAAAGTCTACCAGTGTGATGAGCAAATCAACCAAATCTAGGAGGGATACTACTGCAGATAATTTCTTGTTTCGGTTGCATCCAAATTAGTTAATTTCCAATTGCCTCCCATTGTTACGGCAAAAATTAACTGCATAATGTTGCAAGGTGAAGACGTCAAAAGCATCAGTTGTTTTAGTAGCACCAAAATTAACTGCAATTCGTTCTCATTTGTGGGACAGCAATCTACATAGAAACAGGCAAGAAAAAGTAATTAATTACCATTTTTAAATCGAATAAATCAGTAACATGCACACTAATGGAAAGATCTGTTCCACATTAATTCTGCTTCTGCCATTTCTGAAACGTTGTTTAAAAGTTGTCTACTGAAGCAAATTACAAATGTCTAAGAAATTGAAGTTATCTAAAGATATCATTTACTATTTTTAACTGATACTGTTACATACCACTTCATTGTCATAAATCCTTTTTCAGCACACTGTCTTCGTTCCCCATGAAAAAAAGGCAGTTTCATGCTTTCTTATGAACCATGGGCATAGCTACTTTGCAGGGCAAATGAGAACTAATTCAACCAATGCTCCATAATTTCATAATTTAAAGGTATCCAGAGTTCTCCTAATGTTCCTGTTAAATGAAATCTTATGAAAAAGTGTTCAGATATAATTAATTAAGTATTAAGTAAATAATGTGCACGATACATTGTTAAAGTAATGCTGAATCTTTTTCTTTGTTAATATCAAACAAATACACTACATATAGAAAGTATAGTATGCATGCTCACCTTAATTAACTACAAGAGCCTCCAAGATGAAAGGTTAACAGCTAAAACACCATAAAAGACGACTTATCTTTTCAGTAAGCAACGATATCAGTTCCAATCTCTCTTAATTGTTGGCCAATCTGTGTAAACGGACAAAAACAATTATTAACTGATTAATTTCATACATATCTGTTACCCAAAAAATTTAATCCTTTTCACTTTTCTCCCTTACTCTCAAATCAAAATCAAAATATATGCGGAAAATTGATAAAAAAAAAGAATTAAACACTCGTATTAAACAAATGAAACATAAACGAATAAAATAACAAAACATTAAAAAGGGCGACGTGGCCACCTGATGTCTCCGTCAAGATATAAACTTTAAAAGTTTTATCAATTTAATTTATGCTGTGGGCAAATACGAAGAATAATAATAGAATATGAATCAATCAAACCAAACAACTATTTCAACTACTGGGTCATCTTTGTCTTCTCCAACGTCGATCTGAAACAGATACGGTGGCAAACAGATCAATAAAGAGCAATTAAAATTAATTATATCAAGTATCCTCACCTTAATTAATTATAGAACGTAACACTCCAAAGTTTACAGGTGTGAAAAGTAAACCAACTCAAGGAGGAATACTGNCCGAATTATTAATAACCTTGATGTATGTTAATTATTCAGAATTTTAAGCTTTTATAAAATTATTAGGTAACTAACTAACTACAATTTGTAGTTATTTTGTACCAAAAGATGACATAATGTGTACTTTGTATACGTATACATAATGCAGTCAATTAATTGCATTCTGTTGTTTAAAGAAAACCAAAAGATGACATAGATGATATGGACTATTGCTCATATCACAAAAGAAAAAAAAAACACTTAGAATTTATTATTCATCTTATACTTTAAACAAATGAAATTAATTAAGAAACTATGTAATTGCATTATAATATTTTAGAAGTATTCAAATTAAAAATTTTGTCAATTTAATTCATGCTGTGGGTATTTTAAAAAAAAAATTGCCTGCAATTAAAGTTTTTCTAGAATATTAACAAACGTTTCTGTGGTTCTTATGCCCGAATTATTAATAATCTTGATGTATAATATACGATACACAATGTTAAAATCTGTCGATTTCAATTGTTCAAAATTTTAAGCTTTTATAAAGTTATTAGGTAACTAACTAACTACAATTTGTAGTTATTTTGTACCAAAATATGATATAATATGTACTTTGTATACGTATACATAATGCAGAGTCAATTATTTCTATTCAGGTGTTTAAAGAAAACCAAAAGATGACATACATGGTATAGACTATTGCTCATATCAAAAAAAAAAAAAAACAGAATGTAACATTAATCTTATACAGGAACATAATCATAAGTTTTAGTTTTAAATCTGTTGTGATAAACATGACAAGCATCTTTTGTTGGTATAAGGGTGGGAAATTTTCGATTTCATTTGAGATAATTCAAAATAACAACTAATTTTTTCATTTTTGTGCCAAAGAAGGTGCATGCCTTTTTTACAACGGTTTTTCATTTCCTTTGTATGCAATTTCAAAATACGGATATTTTTAAAAATACAATTCTTTTTGGAAACGTAGAAATAAATTATAGACTTCAGATGCCCACGAAATAAGCAACTGTTACGAGTTTATCAATCTCTCATCACAACTTTTTCAAATAAAACCAACACTTTCTTGTACGCATTTTTAACTATCATTATCAGGAATCGTATAAAAAGTTGAAATGTACAGGACACAAGGTAAAAATGCTCACGTTAAAGAAATATACAAAACAAACCACTTGCATTAGCAGCGTTGTGTTGTAAAATCTTATTTATTTTCATAGATTGCTTATGTATCATATAAATTTAGGTTGTTTTACTTAAATCCAAAAATTTAGCTGCTTACAAATTTCGACTCGCACTGTAACATCTTTATTTTTATTTATACTACAGCGCACTCTTTAATTTCGCGGGAACGTACCATCATAACATGGATTTAAAATGAATTTAGTTTTAAATTTTAAATATCTTGTCTTTGATATAGGCAACCCACTTTACTGCAAAGTATTCTGAACGTCAAGCTGCAGTAGTATTTCTGAATTCCTTTACTTATTTGTTAATCAAATTGACAACAGATTAATAAAGTGTAATTAATATTAATTTAACTATGTATTATTACCTGAANTATTACCTGAATTAGCTGTAGAATGTAATGTTTCAACGTTTACATGTGTGGAATGAAAACCAAATTCAGAAAGGATACCCATGCAGACATCCCATGTAGTCATCGTTAGGGTTAAAATTAACTTTCCAATCTCCCCCATTTGTTAACCAATCTGTAGAAAGAAACGAAAAAAATATTAACTACTTTTAACCAATAATATTTTGAAAGTGACTGCTAAAATAATAAACACACAATGTACCTTTAGTAATAAGCCAAATAAACAACTGTTATGATATTTCATCCTTATCACATTTCTTCTGACTATTAAATTAAAGTCAAAAATAAAAATACAGTCAGTTCATACTGCAGTTTAAAAAAGATTAAATGGTTTATCCCTTGTATTAAGCTAACATTCACACATTCTGCATCCGACATTTCTGGAATGTTGTTTAAAATCTCTCTATTGAAAGTGTTACAAATGTATAACTACTATTTTTAATTGATACTGTTACTTACCAATCCGTCTCATAGTTTCATAAATCTTTCCTTTAGCAATAACACACTGTTTCTGTTCCAAATGTAAAAAAGGCACCTTCACGCTCTCCTCAGGACTTCAGGTACTTCTACTACCTAGAGTGAATGAGGAACCAATGTCGCATAATACATGGCATCCCGAGTACTCTTGACTGTGTTAACTTCTGTGTAGTATACCATTCATGTTGATAATTCATTTCCACAAATGAACAAGTAATGTCTTTGTTGTGGCAAAAAGGCACTTTTAGAATTTCTTGGGATACTCCTACTTTCTGGAGAAGAGGACTCCTACAATCAATGGTATCATATTTGCAGGTAATAATGCAGGTAGAATTTCACCATTGCACACCATCCTATCCCATCTGTAGATATTCCGGCAGTATCAGAATAAACTTAACTTATCGGGTAATCTCTATAATAGAACGAGAAAAAACAAATTAATCATACTATTAAATGAACGAGCATAAAATCAAATTGAAATGCAGCCAAGAGCAAATAAAAGAACACAATTTTAAAATATAGGTTCTTAAATGCCATAATAAATACTAACCAAAACAAATCGAAAGCCATAGATACACAAGTATCACAGAGCAAAGGAAAAATAATAATACTAATTGGAAAAGAAAAATTGTTGTATATGCAACCATATAAGCACTAGTGTAAATCAGTTTGCATATAGTATTTCGTCAGAAATTATTTCTCCAAATAAACATAAAAATTTACAATTAAGTAATTTAAAAAAAAATGACATCACAAATGAAGTTATCAAATATTATTAGTAACGAATCCTTTGATATAATTATTTCGAAAATCAACATAGAAACTTCATTGATGTAGAACTCTGAAACTTTTCATTAACTAGTAGACATGACCTGTCTAGGAATTTACGATAATTAGGATCATAGTTTTTTAGCTCAGTACTAAATTATTTTAGAGGTGAAGAATAATAATATAATAATGTAAATGCATTATGTAACTACTTCTCAATTAATTCATTCTTTTTAATATATAATAATCGTAAAAGAATATTCTGTAATTTACTAGACTTCTAAAACAACAAAAGTGCCTAATACTATCAATTTTTGAAAAATAGAATGTGAAATTTTAATACTTTTTACTTGTTGAAAGTATTTTTATAACTTAACATTAGCTATATATGAAATTGGTTTTTTACTGTTAGAGATTGGAAAAAATTATATAGAATTTAATTGCTTTGGATAATCAAAATATTGTCGAAATAATTTTCTTATGAATAGTGAAAATGCCAATACTGTATTAAAATGCATATACTTAATAGATTGTTTTCTTTTACTAATTTCTATATTACCCCCTATTATGTATACGGTAGATTAGAAGAGGATTAATGAATTAATGGCGTAGACATTTGCTACATTTATTCAACAATTTAATGCACTGTAATACTAGTAAGATTATAGGATGAACATGCTTCAACATATAGGCATTTATTTCTATATTTGGCTTGAATTATTTTAAATTCAGTGAGCCAGTTGAAATCTTCAAATATGTATGTTACAAGAAGATTCGGAATTAACAGTATGTACATACAAATAGCAAAGGTGTTTAACAAATTTATAAAATGTTCACAATTAACGAAAATTAATGTATGTTGGGCAATATTCATGAGGGTATTTTTACAGTGACTTTAGTGGAGTAATTATAGCCTTACACTTGTCCACGATACATATTACTTCATCTTAAATATTATAAGTTATTAATTTATATCACAAAAAAACGGCAAGTTACCTTTCGAAAACTAAAGGATTATATGACTAGACAACAAACATATTTCCTTTCTTGTAACATATAAGATAAGATACATATTAGATAGCTTAGCTTACAATTTACTTAACAAGTATCGGAATGGCAGGGAGAAGAAGGGAATCATAGAGAAAATAGTTTTCAGGTTTTCCTCGGTTAAGTCTCAAAACTTGTTGTAAATAAATCGTAGTTAAATGAATAAGAAATTGAAATTTTGAATTGCTTGTTTGGAAAGAAAGCATTCAGCTTAATATAGAAACGTTTGGTAAATACTTTTTTTATCATAATTATGTACATTTGGCTAATGAAGTGCAGTTACACAAGTAACATAAGTATGTTTACGTACCGGAATGCTTTATTTAAAAAGTGGGTTATTTAACATCACCATTTTCTTCTAGCATTTCTTCTATCTCCTGTTCCCAGTTGTCGTTCTTAGAATTTGCTGATTTATTTTCACTTACTACTTCATAATCCTGTAATTCAGCTTCCAGTTCTTTTTCCCAATCTTCTTCTAATAGAATATATGAAAAAGAAACAAAAACCAAACATAACAGTAATATGTAAAGTTCTACGTGATACGTACACTTAAACTAGATGCTCAGTGTTAGCTTCCTGTTCGTAAAATAATTAATAGCCGAAAATATTGTAAATAATGGAATATTTAAAATTTCTAATAACTTGGTGGTAAGTTTTGTAAAACAAAATCTGAGCATCCAGTTTGATTAAAACGTTTCAAAATTATGGCGTTGATATTTATGTACATCATAAGTAAAAATTTCAGGAAACATTTTGTACAATTCATACATTCCATGTAAAAAAAAACATTTAATTAGTATTTTTAGAAGATAGTATCTCAAGAGGATTTTTTTTCTATAGCACCACAATGTGTACATGTTCAAATATTTATTCAATTGTTAAGAATGTTACTATTGGTGTTTCGTGTAAATATTCAAAATCACTGTAAAACTCCTTATACAACTTTCTCAACTTTTATATTTTGCAAACTATTGCCAACAACATTCTTAAAGGTACATTTTAAAATTTTGTAAACGCTTCAAGAGTATCAGACAGTTGAGTTAAACTATACAGATAAACAAACGTAAGTGTCCAGGATATGGCAGCAAATATCTCCATCAATTTCATTTTTCCAAACATAACAACAGTAATCCTGGACGTTTTCAATCTAATTTAATACGAATACCATTTAAGCATAGTATGCCAGAATACTTAACCACTTGCAAGTAAAATCAATTATAAAGATATTGTCATTTGAACATCGATTCACCTTGTTCATGAACTTTCACATTTTTACATGTATATTAACACAAAATACTGTTCACATTTTAAGTACAACATTTAGAGGATCTAATAAAAAGATTACAGCTTTGCTCCTTATTTTTATTTACCTCTTATTAAGAAAAAAAAAGCACTTGCCACTTCGTGTTTATAAAGGGCAAGGTGGTAACAATTTGTGTATTTATATGCAAAATACCTATTCAAGATTAATTTCATGTGATAATGTGCAAGTAAAAACCACATGTAAATATGCATATTAAATAATTAAATTAATATGAAATATTAAAGTTACAAGAAAACAGAGCGCCGTTAGCTTACACGTATTTCGTTGGGACTTACTTTGAAATCAAATTTTCTTTTGTGAAATACAGTTAAAATGCTTCTTAATAATTTTTTATTTAAATAAGTGATTGTTATGATAGATGTACATAAACATTTTCAAACAATTGATGCTCAAAAGTGTTATGTTTCTGCAGGAAAGATAAAGTGCAGTTAAAAGTTTGATTCCTCCTAAACCAATGCAGTATTTGAGTATTTACTATTAGTGTTAGCACATATCTCAAAAATAAAACAAAAAAATAAAGAGGAAGCTGTGACTTCTAATTACAAGAACCACTTAGTAGTTAAGGAGAGCGCGGCAGTGTGGGAACCACCAGATACATAGTTAAATTAGCAGATAGGTACTGATCACAATACAAATTATTAATACTGTTCTATAAAGGATTGATTACCCTCTAACAATATATTACATATGTTATACAGGCAAAGTAATTTGTTTTTGTTTCTTTTTTTTATGATTATGATAATGCAAGAGCTCCCAACTCTTAGCATATCAAATGAAATACACTAAGACAGAAGAGTATTAGAAACCTTATCGGATGCTATGTTGACCCTTTCCTCTTAAGCTGTCAATTAAACAGGAAACTAACTGTCAGCGATCATTTTAAAACAAATCAGTTATTATTCTCCCAACATTAACAGGTTTAGGAGAATAACACCAAAGTTAATAAACTTACTACTACTAATTAAAAATAAAGAAGAATAAGAAGCTCAATGACAAGCTTATAACTTACCTTTGATTTTAGAGCCAAGAGTTAATTTCTTCATACCTTCCTGCACTTCAACAAGGTCTTTAGAGGAAGTTTGCAAAGTATCAGAAACAAATTCATGTGACCCTTGGCTCTTTTCAGTTTTTTCTAACATAAAAGAAAAAATAAGAAAACGAAAATGAAATAAGATATGGTTCCAGCTAGAAAATTTTAAAAGCTTAATTTGCAAAAGGATATAAATCAGTTATTACTTAAAACATTAAGGGCAGCAAGTACCGAAAATGATATGGTTTTCATGGCTGACATTATCTGAAGAGAGCTCCATATTCGAGCGATAATGGTAGCGCAGAATTGGCTTTTCTCCTTCGCTAAATCCTCCGATGGAATCGTTTATCCGTCGTTTCGTCAACTGCTGTAATTGGCATCCTCAGGGAACATCGTGACGGCTTATAAACACTGCTGTGCCGAATGATTTTACGCCCTCACCACGTTACCCAATGATACTAATAACACCAGCTGATAAGAAAATGTCAGATAAATGACTCCAATGGTGAACTCACTGAAGGATCATCTATTCTGGACCAGCGCCGTCAAACCGGACTATACAGCTCTCTTCGAAGTACAATTATTTTTTGCTTTAGGTAGAATATTACTATATGTTTAATAAATTTTTGACAGTGACAAAATACAAAAAATTTCTTTAGTCTTTGATGTGTTCAGAAAAATTCTGTTTCGACTATTGCAAACAAGGAAAAAATTAAATTTGATAACTTCGTTACAAATACCTATTGGTTGCCCAGAAGTAACGGTTTCAGTACCGGGCTGATTTTCACCTTCTCTAGACATCATATTCAATTCATTAGCCTGACAAGTTAAACTAACACGATAGAAGTAGTTCCTCCAAAAGTTTTCTTCACTGATTCTGTATAAGAGAATTTATGTAAATAAATAAACAAACGAAATGCATTGTATGACATAAGATACATACACTTTAGGCACAAGTTCAAAGCGCATTTTTTCCAAATTCGGATCCTGCTCCATAATGGCCATAGCAACAGGATAAGAGATATCATAGTCAAAGTGAAAATCAACACCTGCTGGTGGACTACGAAG
>NW_020439340.1:170522-265798 GCF_000699045.2 Agrilus planipennis | reverse complement strand
TTTTCAAAGGATGTAGATTACAGTATATAAATAAAAAACTCTTTCTTTCTTTTTTCAATTTCTTACACTTTTCTCGTATGTGCGTCACCAATTTAAACACAAGCTTCACTAATAATAAACGCTAAAATTTTATATTTTTGTGTTTACCAATTTTATTAGCATTAAAGAGTTGTGTGTGACATTCTGGTTTATTTAACGTTTTACAGTGTCGATATCCTCCCTTCTAATAAGTAAGTGTGTTTACATGTATAGTTATTCACACGTTAAAATAAATAACTTATCCTTAGACCAAAATTTAACGCTAATGAAAAAAAAAGGATTTTGTGTTCTTCATACATTTATGTACTTAAATTGTTTAGGTAGCTATGTGTATGTTAATTAAGAATACAATGTAGGTATAGCTACTCAATTAATTCTATTATTATTTCTGCTATTTTGTTTGTGTATTATACCTACATTATTAGTTTAAATATGTATTTTTTTATATGTAAAACTCTTGAAATACTGTATATTTATATCCATTGGTACAGTTAAGAGTATCGAATCCCTTTTACAACTAAAGCAATTTTAAAAGGACTGATTTAGATTAAATTTTTACAGGGACGTAGTCAGTTTTTTTGCATGAGCATTGGCCCACCTGGGGCAATCTATAGTTACGTCCCTGAATTTTTGTAAGTGCAAAGTAAATTTCTTGATACAAGGTACAATGCACTTCCTTCCGCCGACTTTACAGAAACGTTGTTCTTGTGACCAGATGAAATAGGAAATAAATGGTTTGATCAGTGCCATTCACCTTTTTCATGCAATTCCTGGTGTTTGCTGTCACCACCACATTCGTAACAATCAAGTGCAATCGTTTTTTAAAATATCATTGGCCAATCGGCGTTTAATAATTATGCTATTTTGTTTTTATAATCGTGAAACACTTGTTGGAATAACCGAACAAATAATAGATGTTGTAATAGACGCTGTTATATGTATATGTACTGCCAGGACAGTACAGGAAGTACATTAAATATAGAAAGTGCAGTGTCACAGTTACCTTTTTAAATTGATTTGTTAATAAGGGAAAGTAAATGTATTTACTTCCTGCGACTGAATGACCGAACAACAGGTTCTTTTTTAGCAACCAAATATACACAACAATAATTTTCAATTCTTGTTTCTTACATTTTCAATCCCAAAAGAAATATACCACGAAAATCACTAGGTGGATTTTTACAGAATTATTAACAGCTACGGATTGCTTCGTCAAAAATTAACTTTTTTACACCTGAAGTTAATGTTTGACGGTGCAACATGTTTGATATGAAGGCTACAGTTTGAAATAACTGTATTTTCTTTATTTTCCGGTAGGTACGTACTAAACCATACAATACAGGACATACAGATATAAGCATTACAATAAAGCATGTAACACATACTGTAGTCAGTTGGTATAGTTAAGGAACATACTGACTGATTGGAGTGGCCTTTATCATTTATTATTGGCTTTACTGGTCTACATAAGTTAATTGCTTAAACTAAGCAGTTTTCAAGGTAGAATTAATAGAAAATGATGGCATTTTCTACAATTTCATAAACATATTTTCTATTATATTTTTTTTTTAATTAAATAATTTTTTCTGAATTTGTACACTAATGGAAGCTACGTAATACTGAAAGTATTTGTACGAATTTCCCTACACAGCGTCGTATTTTTCAAAAGGTGATGCTGTCCTTTGATTTTTGCAATTTTAAGAGGAAGTGATTTTAAAAAATGGTGACTTCTATTTTTTAATATCCTTAAAGAACTTCGCTGTTGCACCTATTGACTCTGCATATTAACTATACTTATATATTAAGTTTTATTTACCGTAATTTTCTTAAAAAATTATCAATTATGAACACTACCCGGTAATTGTTTTTAACAATGGTTGGATTGTTATTACAATACCTGTGGTACACGTTGGCATTTATAAACGTGTGTAGTTTTACAGCATCCGCAATGAATATGTACTTCCGGTTAAAGTTTAAACCCGCCGTGGTTTTTAGCAACCCATTGTACTCTTCTAGCTAAGGAGAGAGAAGGAGGGGCGAATAAATGTGAGATATACACGACTTTTTTCAACTCCTATGTCTGAATGCAAAAAGCTAAAGTAATTTTTATGATCTCGCTTCTATTTGGAAAAGAAAAACCATAAATTTTCTTTGGATTTTCAAAAATTCAGAAAATTTTTGGTCAGTGGGATATTCAATATGATATTATTTATTTTCCGTATGGTGCAGATTGTTGTTTTTTTTTTTTTCTCAATGATATAATTGCATCAAGGTCTTCAGGTGACGTCAGTATTTCGTGCTGGATCCCACTTCTGCGCCACTGACACCTTTCTCTTCTACAGCAAAAATAATAACAGAAACTTAATAGTCAGCTGACAGCACCCGCTGGTGGATTAGTTTATTAAAGAAAGAAAATAGAAACAATGCCTTGTGTCCAAAAAGCGAAAAATTTGTTCCAAGTGTAAAAAAAGGAACTGCGCTAATAGTCAATAGAAAGTTTCGCGGTACTCGCGGTTGAACACGGCTTAGAGTACTGGATAGTTAGTTAGTTAGTTATAGATGGTTGTTCACTTTTACTGTTGAATATCGCAGCCAGTTTCGAAGTAACAGTCAAGTGCAAAAGGTGCTGTTATTATTGTTGTTGTTGTTGTTTCTACTGCTGTTAAATAAATTGTTAATAACATTTTTGGTGCGTAATGAGGAAAAGGTGATTTGTTTTTCGTTGTTGTTATCATGCGGGGACATCATGTACTCGCCCCGAGAGATAATAACGCGTGTGGTGGCAATTCTCGTATGCTCGTGAGTGATCGTACTATTGTGAGGGTGCATCACTCTATTGTTCACGACAGGGTGCGAATAATGTGCACCACTCGTCATCAACAGTCCAGCCGATATGTCACCGTTACCGATGCCTGTGGAAGTCTACCCCTATTCCGGAAACACGTCACCACTGTCAGGTGCTTATCTACACATAATAATAAATTTAATATCGATACAACTACCGCCCTGTGGTCAAAAGGATTGGCACGATTCCTCCCCGAATGTTCGGGTGTCATCAAAATCGTTGGTATTACTATCCGTATAACTTTTTGTTCAAAAGGTTGAGAGTTTTGATAGTTTAGGACAGGCGATGTTTTCTGATAGATGTGGTTGAAAAATATACCTTACACTTTCACAAAAAAAAGTAATTTTTGCGTTCGGTGAATATTTTGCCTTACCTGTATACAATTATAGTAGATTAAGACTTTACCGGTCTTACTTTTGACCGCGGGGTGGAATCGTACTGTACCGGTAGCCGATCTACAGCAGGTACCTCTTTCACTTCCTGTGCATTATGTTTTATCAATTTTATTACGGAAGTTATTAACAAAATTTAAAAAAACCCTACAGTAATTTTACAAGCAAAGAATACCCTTCTTCTAGACATGAGGATAATTTTATCAAACGCTTAAGGCTTATAGCCTTCATGTGTACGAAATTTTAAGAAGACGTACATAATAACTATTGTATTTTCTTACTATGAGTTTTTGTGTGTCAATGACGATATATAAAAAAAGTGATGTATTTCTTATTCTACATTCTACTCCTATCTTATTAGTCTGGCGTATTTTCCATCATTAAATGACCACTGTAATTGTTTTGTTTGCATTGGTTCATGGTGATGTAATTCTACTAACATGATGATTTGCCTAAAGGAGTATACTACATAATACAATTGTCCAAATTTGCATATTTAAACACTGAAATTTTTAAACGAATATAAACGTGTACAAGTTAAAATCACCACTTTGTTGGACCTAGTACGTAGTAATCGCGAGACTTTTTCTCCAATTGGATTAATTAGTTTTACGATAAGAACAAGGCTATAATTTATATATTTTTGTGCCTACTGTCTGTGTGTAAAATCACCAACCAGTTCTTCAACTTGTGAATTGACTAGATCGACTACAATAACAGAAAGTTATTAGTTCACTAATAATAAAATCTAATTATCTGCGGGTGTTATAATAATAAGATAGAACCAATATTCATTGGTCGTTTTCCAGCATAATCTTTCGAAATATAATTAAAACCTTCATGCCGTTTTATTAATTGATTTATTCAAGTTTTTCAATCCATTCCGTTATATTACGTAGGTTTATTAAATGTTTATATTACCTGCAATGTTTTTTTAGAAATAAAATTAGTTTATCAGCCTACTCTAAAANATAGCACCACAATGTGTACATGTTCAAATATTTATTCAATTGTTAAGAATGTTACTATTGGTGTTTCGTGTAAATATTCAAAATCACTGTAAAACTCCTTATACAACTTTCTCAACTTTTATATTTTGCAAACTATTGCCAACAACATTCTTAAAGGTACATTTTAAAATTTTGTAAACGCTTCAAGAGTATCAGACAGTTGAGTTAAACTATACAGATAAACAAACGTAAGTGTCCAGGATATGGCAGCAAATATCTCCATCAATTTCATTTTTCCAAACATAACAACAGTAATCCTGGACGTTTTCAATCTAATTTAATACGAATACCATTTAAGCATAGTATGCCAGAATACTTAACCACTTGCAAGTAAAATCAATTATAAAGATATTGTCATTTGAACATCGATTCACCTTGTTCATGAACTTTCACATTTTTACATGTATATTAACACAAAATACTGTTCACATTTTAAGTACAACATTTAGAGGATCTAATAAAAAGATTACAGCTTTGCTCCTTATTTTTATTTACCTCTTATTAAGAAAAAAAAAGCACTTGCCACTTCGTGTTTATAAAGGGCAAGGTGGTAACAATTTGTGTATTTATATGCAAAATACCTATTCAAGATTAATTTCATGTGATAATGTGCAAGTAAAAACCACATGTAAATATGCATATTAAATAATTAAATTAATATGAAATATTAAAGTTACAAGAAAACAGAGCGCCGTTAGCTTACACGTATTTCGTTGGGGCTTACTTTGAAATCAAATTTTCTTTTGTGAAATACAGTTAAAATGCTTCTTAATAATTTTTTATTTAAATAAGTGATTGTTATGATAGATGTACATAAACATTTTCAAACAATTGATGCTCAAAAGTGTTATGTTTCTGCAGGAAAGATAAAGTGCAGTTAAAAGTTTGATTCCTCCTAAACCAATGCAGTATTTGAGTATTTACTATTAGTGTTAGCACATATCTCAAAAATAAAACAAAAAAATAAAGAGGAAGCTGTGACTTCTAATTACAAGAACCACTTAGTAGTTAAGGAGAGCGCGGCAGTGTGGGAACCACCAGATACATAGTTAAATTAGCAGATAGGTACTGATCACAATACAAATTATTAATACTGTTCTATAAAGGATTGATTACCCTCTAACAATATATTACATATGTTATACAGGCAAAGTAATTTGTTTTTGTTTCTTTTTTTTATGATTATGATAATGCAAGAGCTCCCAACTCTTAGCATATCAAATGAAATACACTAAGACAGAAGAGTATTAGAAACCTTATCGGATGCTATGTTGACCCTTTCCTCTTAAGCTGTCAATTAAACAGGAAACTAACTGTCAGCGATCATTTTAAAACAAATCAGTTATTATTCTCCCAACATTAACAGGTTTAGGAGAATAACACCAAAGTTAATAAACTTACTACTACTAATTAAAAATAAAGAAGAATAAGAAGCTCAATGACAAGCTTATAACTTACCTTTGATTTTAGAGCCAAGAGTTAATTTCTTCATACCTTCCTGCACTTCAACAAGGTCTTTAGAGGAAGTTTGCAAAGTATCAGAAACAAATTCATGTGACCCTTGGCTCTTTTCAGTTTTTTCTAACATAAAAGAAAAAATAAGAAAACGAAAATGAAATAAGATATGGTTCCAGCTAGAAAATTTTAAAAGCTTAATTTGCAAAAGGATATAAATCAGTTATTACTTAAAACATTAAGGGCAGCAAGTACCGAAAATGATATGGTTTTCATGGCTGACATTATCTGAAGAGAGCTCCATATTCGAGCGATAATGGTAGCGCAGAATTGGCTTTTCTCCTTCGCTAAATCCTCCGATGGAATCGTTTATCCGTCGTTTCGTCAACTGCTGTAATTGGCATCCTCAGGGAACATCGTGACGGCTTATAAACACTGCTGTGCCGAATGATTTTACGCCCTCACCACGTTACCCAATGATACTAATAACACCAGCTGATAAGAAAATGTCAGATAAATGACTCCAATGGTGAACTCACTGAAGGATCATCTATTCTGGACCAGCGCCGTCAAACCGGACTATACAGCTCTCTTCGAAGTACAATTATTTTTTGCTTTAGGTAGAATATTACTATATGTTTAATAAATTTTTGACAGTGACAAAATACAAAAAATTTCTTTAGTCTTTGATGTGTTCAGAAAAATTCTGTTTCGACTATTGCAAACAAGGAAAAAATTAAATTTGATAACTTCGTTACAAATACCTATTGGTTGCCCAGAAGTAACGGTTTCAGTACCGGGCTGATTTTCACCTTCTCTAGACATCATATTCAATTCATTAGCCTGACAAGTTAAACTAACACGATAGAAGTAGTTCCTCCAAAAGTTTTCTTCACTGATTCTGTATAAGAGAATTTATGTAAATAAATAAACAAACGAAATGCATTGTATGACATAAGATACATACACTTTAGGCACAAGTTCAAAGCGCATTTTTTCCAAATTCGGATCCTGCTCCATAATGGCCATAGCAACAGGATAAGAGATATCATAGTCAAAGTGAAAATCAACACCTGCTGGTGGACTACGAAGGAAATTACGCCTGTCTGTGGACAAGCTTAAGCATTCTTCTTTCAAACTCTCCTCATTTGGAGAACCAACCCATGGAGGGAGAGCACTGGATGCATCTCCCTGCTGTTGTTGTTTAACAAATGCTTCTTGTTCTTTGTTAAATTCACCCAAAATGCTCTGAAATATTCATATTTACTTTTACAAATAACAAATTATATAAAAACAAAATTATTATTACATTTTCTTCAACTGTCTTTTTAATTTTAGCTCCAGCTTCACTCACAGTCTTGCCAGCTTTATTGACAGCAGAATACAAGAAACTTCCAAAAGATTTTGCACCTGCTATAGCTTTACTTTGTACTGAAAAATCCAAAAAAATTTACTTAATTAATTAATCAACATTCAAAACTTACTTTTATACAAATGTAAAATGCTCAAACTGATGCAATCAGGGAGTTATTTTGTAACTTACCATTGCCAAATTGACCATCCTTATCTTCAGTTGGTGATTCTGGAACAGACTGAGGAGCAGAATCAGCTCCACCCGTAGCACTGCAAATTTGAAGACTAAAGCATCTCTGCTGCTGTTTAGTTTTAATATCAGTATGAATATTTACCTTGAATTATCATCGTCTTCATCTTTCTTTTGAACATTAACTATGTCTGAAGGAGCTTCAGCATCTCCAACTGGTTGATACTGATGTGGATCATTAGGATCTTGCTCTTCTCCTTCTTTATTTCGGAATTTTGGAATATTTGAACCTAGCCAACCTCCTATACCACCAATTTGACTTTTCACATTAGAGAACATGTCCAATTTACCAGCTTTGGTTGGACTAAAAGTAATATTTTAATGCATTATAAACAAATATCTTCTAAGTGGTGATTAACTCAAAATGCAAAATTATAATCAATAACAGGTCAATGTGTCAATAAGACTAACATGCAGGTGGATAAATTAAGATTCTTACCTAATATCTTTCTTTTCAGGGGCGGCAGTATCAATGCTAGTATTCTCCTCAGTAGGGGTGGGAACTTTTTCTTCTTGGTCACCTTTAACAGACCCCATCCAAGAACTGACTTGATTGGTTAGTCCAGAAAACATTTTGAATATTTATGTTCTTCTCTTAAAACGAAATAGCAACAACAAACTATTAACAATCACTGTTAACTAAGAAAGACATATCAATATTTTCCGATTTCTCGGTTACTATTTCCCTTCCCGGTCTACAAGGTCATCAACAGTTGAAATAAGTTCTGAATTGATCGCGAATGCTTAAACTTGAGCAGCACAATATTGACTTCTGCAGACAGAAATAGAAGATTTTTTTACCAACCGATAAATTAACTTGCTCAAAACTATTCGCTCACTATTACAATAGCACTTTTAGTAAAATTTGTTCATTTTATCTAGGTCAAGCACTCGATAAGTTAAGTCTCCCGAAAGGAACTTCCAATGCGCAAAAATATTGATCCGTCTTTAAAAACACAATATAGTTGTTTTAACGCAGATAACTATCACGAAATAGTAAAAAACAGTACTCCAGTTTTACAAAAATGAAATAATAACAACACCTAAGCAAGATAATGTGATTTCAACAAGATATTTTTCCAAATAAAAATCCAACCACAATATATCTATGAATATCATATATCATAGATACCTCGACTCATAGATACTGCTATCCAAAGAAATAGAAACTACATCCGCGCCATCTGTAAATCAATAGAAAAAGCANACTTGTTGGAATAACCGAACAAATAATAGATGTTGTAATAGACGCTGTTATATGTATATGTACTGCCAGGACAGTACAGGAAGTACATTAAATATAGAAAGTGCAGTGTCACAGTTACCTTTTTAAATTGATTTGTTAATAAGGGAAAGTAAATGTATTTACTTCCTGCGACTGAATGACCGAACAACAGGTTCTTTTTTAGCAACCAAATATACACAACAATAATTTTCAATTCTTGTTTCTTACATTTTCAATCCCAAAAGAAATATACCACGAAAATCACTAGGTGGATTTTTACAGAATTATTAACAGCTACGGATTGCTTCGTCAAAAATTAACTTTTTTACACCTGAAGTTAATGTTTGACGGTGCAACATGTTTGATATGAAGGCTACAGTTTGAAATAACTGTATTTTCTTTATTTTCCGGTAGGTACGTACTAAACCATACAATACAGGACATACAGATATAAGCATTACAATAAAGCATGTAACACATACTGTAGTCAGTTGGTATAGTTAAGGAACATACTGACTGATTGGAGTGGCCTTTATCATTTATTATTGGCTTTACTGGTCTACATAAGTTAATTGCTTAAACTAAGCAGTTTTCAAGGTAGAATTAATAGAAAATGATGGCATTTTCTACAATTTCATAAACATATTTTCTATTATATTTTTTTTTTAATTAAATAATTTTTTCTGAATTTGTACACTAATGGAAGCTACGTAATACTGAAAGTATTTGTACGAATTTCCCTACACAGCGTCGTATTTTTCAAAAGGTGATGCTGTCCTTTGATAAAAAATCATAAAATATAAGCTGCATTCGCAGAAAAAATTCGAGTGTAAACAATATTTACTACAGAAAAATTTAGTAAAACAGACCGAAAATTAGGTCTTATAATTTAGAACCTATTAATCTAAGAAAATTAATTATGCACCTACATACATATTAAATTGAATTATTTATATTATCACATAAAACAAGCTAAAAAGAAACGAATTTAAATTTTGTCTCAGATGAAAAGTGCATGTACATTTAACAAAGATACGAAAGTCTTGTTCTATTTCATTGAATTGATGTTATGCTACAAATTTCTAATTCATATCATTCTAATTAATCGTTTTTTCATTAAATTTATTGGCTACTGTAGTTAATCGATTGCATGATGATAATTTTTGCAATCAGAAACGGCAACGTCGATAAACGGGTGCTTTAGCAAGGTGGCGTGTATATGTATCTAGCTTGACAGTACATTTCACAAAAAATATAAAGAAACTTAGATGGGGGTGGATGATACTTTGATATTTTTTTAAAAAACACTTATAGCTGTTCCAAAATTTACATGGAACGTGTCGTTCGGTGTGTTCGTGTTAAAGTTATTGTTTTTTTTTAATTCGAAATGTGTGAACACAACAGTGGGAGGTTCGAAATGGCAGGAGGCGATTTCGACATTAATGCAGCATTAAAACAAAAAGATGCTTTTATTCGCGAACAACATGAAGAGATAATTCGATTGAAACGGGAATTAGATGGGGTGGCTAACGAAAGGGATTTACTACTCTGCGAAGTCAGCAATCTTCGCTTCGAATTGGAAATGGTAGAGTTAAAAAGATTACAGGAAGAAAGGTAAGTGCAATAGATAAAAATTAAAAATTACGAGGTGCATGGTTAATTTTTTACAATAAAACGTTTAGTTTTAATATAAATTGTGTAGCCTGTGATAAATTTAATTTATATATGTATGTAAACATAACCTCTATTATTTGCTGAGGGAGATCTCCCAGGTGTCATTGTTTTGATATTGTTTGTTATCATGTTTATGATTTAAATACATTGGATTATTACAGTGGCAATATGTTGTTGATAATATTATTAATTAATAACACCGCAACTTTTTATGTCGGNGACCGCGGGGTGGAATCGTACTGTACCGGTAGCCGATCTACAGCAGGTACCTCTTTCACTTCCTGTGCATTATGTTTTATCAATTTTATTACGGAAGTTATTAACAAAATTTAAAAAAACCCTACAGTAATTTTACAAGCAAAGAATACCCTTCTTCTAGACATGAGGATAATTTTATCAAACGCTTAAGGCTTATAGCCTTCATGTGTACGAAATTTTAAGAAGACGTACATAATAACTATTGTATTTTCTTACTATGAGTTTTTGTGTGTCAATGACGATATATAAAAAAAGTGATGTATTTCTTATTCTACATTCTACTCCTATCTTATTAGTCTGGCGTATTTTCCATCATTAAATGACCACTGTAATTGTTTTGTTTGCATTGGTTCATGGTGATGTAATTCTACTAACATGATGATTTGCCTAAAGGAGTATACTACATAATACAATTGTCCAAATTTGCATATTTAAACACTGAAATTTTTAAACGAATATAAACGTGTACAAGTTAAAATCACCACTTTGTTGGACCTAGTACGTAGTAATCGCGAGACTTTTTCTCCAATTGGATTAATTAGTTTTACGATAAGAACAAGGCTATAATTTATATATTTTTGTGCCTACTGTCTGTGTGTAAAATCACCAACCAGTTCTTCAACTTGTGAATTGACTAGATCGACTACAATAACAGAAAGTTATTAGTTCACTAATAATAAAATCTAATTATCTGCGGGTGTTATAATAATAAGATAGAACCAATATTCATTGGTCGTTTTCCAGCATAATCTTTCGAAATATAATTAAAACCTTCATGCCGTTTTATTAATTGATTTATTCAAGTTTTTCAATCCATTCCGTTATATTACGTAGGTTTATTAAATGTTTATATTACCTGCAATGTTTTTTTAGAAATAAAATTAGTTTATCAGCCTACTCTAAAAAAAAATATCAATCAGCGATGTAACAATAATAAACTAATTAGATAATGTGTATGCTGTTAATCTCTTTATTCAGTCAACTGAAAATATTTTACGTAACCGCTTCGCGAATCAGTGGATTAAAAATAAAAAATCCATCTCGAAAAACCATACTAAATTTTTTAATAACAAAATGTCCTTGTTACGTATAAAAGCAACAGTCCCCGTCATTGAATTTGCTTTCTAAACTAAACAAGTGTGTTCGGTTATCAGACAAATACATGTGTCGTATAATTCTCTAGTTGTTGGTCTTATTATTATTTAAGTGCCCTATAAGATAATCAATCGGCATTTTTGTCTATTTCTACATAGGTAATATGCATGGGCATTTAATTGCTACACGACCTTCGGCCTGACTTAATTTATTGTAGAAATACTGCTGGATTGTTATTAAACATTTAATTTAAATACAAAATGAAATAAGTAGGTACAATTACAAAAAAAAAAAAGATTTTGATGTGCAAGATACAACTATGAAAAAAGATCAGGTAGGTTCCTGTGTCGCATTTTTAATTTATGCTAAAGTATACCTACTAACCAGCATATTAGATATACAGCTATTCTACAGCAGGTACTTTTTTCACATAATTTACACATGCAATTATTACGCAATTGCAATAATGAGCATGTAGAGTAAGTACTTGTAGAATCTACGTGAATTTCTTTGTTGCTAAAATGCCCATTGTATTAATCTACCTTTTGTGGTTGTGAAAAAAAAAACAGCCACGTCTAAAAGTAATATCTTCCCGAACCATTACTGTATTATGTATCTTACTTCAATTGCAAATGGGATGATTAATCCCAGATTTCGCCATACATTTACAATATTTCTTTATAAAAATTTAATTATATTCGTATCGATATTTTTGAGACCGACCTGTTGGAGATGTTAAAAGATAGACTGGCAGACAGGCTCATGAGTGATCTTACAAAATTGTAGGACAATTTCTTCTATCTTATGTTACTAACTTTTGTTGAGTTAGTTAGAATGTCTAATTCTAATTTTTTGCATTACCGTTTTTAAGATAATATTGCGTTATACGCATTAAGAAAGCTTGTTGGGTTAATAGTTAATGTAAAGGTCAAAACAATATGTTTAAATTACGTGAAATGCGTTGTTGTTATTATTATTATTATACATTAGAGAAAGTGGTTTGTCATTTAAATAAATTTGAAGTAGAAAACTTACGTGAGTCATCCCAAAAAAAGATTCTTGAATTGAGTATCGAAGTTATTTTAAAAAACTTCAATAAAACTATCATTATTCAGTAGCAAACAATGCTTCATTTATCGCGCTAGCAACTTACAGTGAATACAGTGAGATTTCTACATTTATTTGCCATGTATTGAACACACATACATTATGCATACACTCGCAGCCATTATCTTTTATATACCCACAGTAAGATATTATATTCATATACATGCATCCGTACGTACATACGTACATGTATACGATCCAAGTACATGCTTTAATACTTATTGTAGTGATTGTACTTTTAATAAAGTTTTTCTCATATAACTAATTTTATATATTTTTTATAGTGTAAGCGTTTTATTATATAAAAAAAAAACAATTAAATAGGTGCCTGTTTTATTTAAAAAAATACGCACGCTTTTTCGTAATTTATTTACAGTTTGTACACGTTTGATTTGAAAACATTTACCGTTTCATTTTGTAAATAATTGACTTCCTTATTGTTATAAAAGTACGTTTTGAACACTTCAGCGAATACATAGAAGATCAAAACCGGAAATACGATTTACTAAAACAGAATTGATAACACATGTGTATTAGTTTGTGCATTTTTTATTGTTTAAATATTCGTAGAGATACCAAGTGTCTTGGAGTTTTTAATTTAAGATCGTTTGTAATAGAACACTGCATAATGAAATCTACCGGTTATAGCGACCCAGTTTGTAAAAAAAAAACTAGACACAATCATTGAAAGTCATTGTAATAAGCGAATTTCTCTGTACAATCACGTTTTGCTTTTAGAAAATTTGCATAATTACACGTAAATAGATAGGTACGTAGTCTTATACAATGATGCATGGTTAAAAATCCATGTAGCATGTCGCTAATATGGGTGAAACCTGTTAAAATGTCTTACTTCTATACCGTTGTTTTACATCATCATGCACTCTGTTGTTTACCTACTTACTTTGCAAACCATGCCTCGATTTCTTATTCGAACGTTGTCTTATTTTATTAGGTAAAAAACTAGTTTACGTTTTCGAAGTGTCAGTAGGAGTTTAAACATTAACCACTTCCGCCTTGTAGAAGTTACCATTTCTGATATGATACATAGGGACTCTTTATCAAAGCCTATTTATTATCTATTTTCATTTTGATGATAGGAAATAAATCATGTATTGTTTTTTTATTCTCCCTTTATTTAACGTTTATATTAGTTACTCGATGTACAGTTAACCATAATATAAATAATTCAGCAATACAAGATCAATTATTAGTGTAGGCCACTCGCTGTTATAATATTAAAATGTGGCATGATCCACGTTTATGGGTTTNTAGTATTACTGTTGGGGTAATGAGTATTTTTAATTGGTGAAAAAATCTAGTTAGATAATTAAGTATGCCGTAGCAGAGTTTATTTTAATAACTTTGCAAAGAAGTAAATAATTATAACACGATTTCGAATGGTAATCACAACGAGCTACTTTTCCTTTTCACTTCGTTTAAGCCGAAGATAAAATCGTTTGATTGCCTACTTTTCACATTAATTTTTATGTGAAATTAGTTTAATTTACATACTTATATACCTATACGAATATAAATACGTACAATAGCACAGGTGACCAGAGATTCATTCGACTTATTGTCTCTACAATATGAATATTGCAGAATAAAATATTTATTAATTTAAACATATTTTACGTACTAGGTGGGTTGTTTATTTTATACAATATGCCTACAATTTTGAGCCCACGCAGGAAAACGTACATTCTAATGTAGGTACCTACATTCTACATTTATTGCAGGAATAACGCCGAAAGGCAACGTTAATGTTATTATTAGTGTTTTAAACTGTTATATTAATCATTGATAATGTCTTTTTGTTACAGATAATAGTACTAATTGCTTATCATTTAGATAACAATAGCTTTTTAATTTAACTACACAATTGTAAAGCTGTTTTACGTGATAATAAAAAACTAATTTGCAAGAAATGCTTCATGAAAATTTTAAACTTGTTTCGAGTTGAATGGCCCCTGGTTTCATACAACTAATTANTGAAGTTAAATAGACAAATACTTCCAGAGTTTGACAAATGAAGTACCTAATTGTACAGCTTGAATACTGTGGGTCACACAAAATTGTGACCTCGCGAATTTAACGTTGTGGGTTACAATAGATTTTACGATTGTAGATTTTTATTGACTTCAATGTATTCTAAATGAAACCTGTGTACTAGAGCGTTTGTAAATAATTGCAATTATTGTCCATGGCGCGGACTGACCCGGTTTGGTTTAAACATCGGGCACACAGTAACGAACTACAAAAATATTGTCACGTCTAGGGTGAACTAATAATAGGTAGATTTTATTTCAAAATAGAGTAACTGAAATATAATTATGCATGTATAATGTTACTGAAACACGTTAAATAAGAAAATAAATGCGTATTACAATATGAAAGCTATTATTATTATTGTTTTGTCAAACACAGGTCTACAAGGGGCAGTCCAAAAGTGATATTTTAATACTCTTAACTTTCTGAACCTACCTGTACTTATTAACTACATTTTTATTATTATTTTTTTGTACATTGATACAGTTCTTTTATTGGTTATAAATATTTTTGAATGTACGTATAACACTTTTCCGCCTATTTGTATCATATTTCTAAACCGATAAGTACTTTTATACCAACAATAGCAATTACAGATTTAAACATTCACCAAACTCAGACATGTTTGAGATGCATTTTTAGTTATTAAAGAAAAACGTGTAAAATGTGATACGGGTGTTGCGCTTTCGGTAAGTTTAATCGTAAATATAAATTTATGTTTCCATTATAAGGTCACTAAATTGTGATTGCTACGTTACTGTAGCTGACCTACTGCTTAAAGGCAAATTTTAAGAATACTTCAACTACAATAACGAAATGTTTTCACTGTTACTTTCAAGTTTACCATTATCTACTGTGATGATGTTGCAATTAGATACACAAAGTTTATCTAGTTCATAAATTGCAAAAATAAACATCGGTTACCCTCTGTTTCTCATTTTATTATTTTATATCTGTATTATATTGGACTGAAAAGATGAAATTTGCACTTTTTAGGACTAAACCTCCTGACTTTTCTGCTACTACATTTATTTTTGTCGAAGATCTGAATCGATATATTGATAAATAGACAACCTGAGATGATAAAATAATAATAAAAGTTAATAGCAGCTTAGCAGGTTGTGTTTGAATTATTTTTCGCATGAAAAATTACATTATAAAATAACTGTACTGTTCGCAAACTAATTGTATGTTTAGTATTTTTATGGTTGGATGCTCTAATTGCTTTAATTTTACCCATGGGATTTATGTAACAATAATTAAAAACTATACCTGAATGTTCAGTGGAAAGGTGCAATTACACATCTAGCTTTTATATTTAGTTCAGACGTAACTGTAATAGGTATATAAAACTTAAAACTTTTTACAGTTTTACCTCTTTTATAAAAGAACACAACACGACTGCCTGCATACATGCTTGCTACATTAGTACATACATACACAATATTTAAGCAATTAAGAATAAAGTGACAACTTTTTATATTTTAATTATGCACTGTTGTTTTTATCTGAGGAAGGGCTATTATTTTTTTTTTTTAATTGATGCATTGACATAAAAAAAGGGCGAACAAATAGGGTATGCATCGCGTATGTATGTACATGCAACTTTCATAATAATAAATCAATAATCAAGAGGCAATCCTTCGGTTTTAAACCGCTTGCTGTATTGAGAGTTTATCTTGCGTAACTTTGCAGTCGTCTTATCCTTGACCAAGATAGCGTTTCATCCAAGGAGTTCGCTAAATTTGGATTAGAAAACAGTCATTTGTCGAAAACATACAACACTGCTCCTTCGAGGTATGTACATCATTTTGTACGCAGTCGTGGTAGATATATTGGCACTTTAATTGTTTATTTTTAAGCGCAAATTTTGTAGAATTTTTACGTACAATTAGTTTTGGACCACTTTTTTTTTTCATATTCACGCTGTTCAAGCTTAATCCGTTCATCAATCATTGAAAGTAATCTAAAGATGCATACTTAGTCATATTTCAAAAATCAACTTCCGCAAACTTAGCGTGCCTACGCAAATTTAAAAGTTATTACCGAAAAAAACTGTTAAAGTTTGTAGGAGATTTACGTCAGTTAGAAAGCTAATTGTAACTAGGTACAATTTCTGTTTAAAATATTTTACGTAATTAAGTAGAAAACAGTTTTTCTTGCAATTAGGTAAAACACGATTACGATATTAGAGTAAACATCTTCGCTACCATTTAGTTACTTGTGTACCTATATACAGTGTTTATGCTTGTTTATTATTTTAGGACCGATAAGAAATAGGTACTGGCACGCGCCTCTTCCAAAAAAGTATTTAGATTTACCGAACTGTTTTTACCTGAAACTTGTTTTCTGCCGCAAGAAATGAGCAAAGCAGATGTTTAGCTCGCGTGCCCATGGCCCCACTACCACTTCCCTGCTGTCTATCCTTTTGGGCATCTGTTCCTGCTTTTGGGATAATTTATACCAGTATACAGTAAAATACGAAAAACGTTGTCAAATTCATTTCTTTATACAGTGAAACGAATAATTGTAAATAATACTGTTATTGATATCATTTCCCAGTAAAATTAATTTAATTAATGTATTTGTAAAGTGCTTATATACAGGTAAGGCAAAAGAAGTGCCACATTTTTTTTTGTCGTATAAAGGAAAATGTATAATTTGGTAATCGTGTAAAATATACTTTTTCAACCATGTCTATATGGTTCCTAAACAAATCGAACAATGTGTAACCGCTCAGAAACTTTAAATTGCATTTATTGGACTTTATTATTTATATGAAATATATATATGAAAAATATATGGCTGATCTTTGTACGAATTTTCCTATATCTCGTCGTTTTTTTTTCAAAAGATGATGCCTCTCGTTAATCACTTATCGTTAATGTAGTAGAATATTCTTTTGTTCGGTTATTAACTCGCCATGAGTGTATAACGAGACGATCTTTTCGGAACATANAACATATTTTCTATTATATTTTTTTTTTAATTAAATAATTTTTTCTGAATTTGTACACTAATGGAAGCTACGTAATACTGAAAGTATTTGTACGAATTTTCCTATATCTCGTCGTTTTTTTTTCAAAAGATGATGCCTCTCGTTAATCACTTATCGTTAATGTAGTAGAATATTCTTTTGTTCGGTTATTAACTCGCCATGAGTGTATAACGAGACGATCTTTTCGGAACATAATTTGAGGATTCAGTACCTTTATAAGAGCAATTTCGTAGGATACGACATGTGTTACCAGTTGCCTCTGAGGTGCAGCTGTCGCAAGATATATTTTTTTTATGCCAGAGTTCCTTTCTTTTCCTATCTGCCAAAGTACCTGAACTTCACCAGTGGCGCCTCCCACAAAATTCCCTTATTTCAATAACACTTTCATTTGTTACTTAACATGTGTATATTACTATTTTAAAATGTGTTTTTAAGATTTTTAGCACCTACTTATTAGTACACATTCCATTTATCGTGATATGCAGATATTAATATGACGTATTAGATAAATAGTTAAAGCTCGTTAAACTTTTTAATGATTGTAAATTTCAATAAAACACCTAATTAAATTGTTTTACTAGTTTGTAATTATCTCCTACAGTTGTTTCTGTCTCTACACTGTTCTTAAAGTGGAAAGAGCTACTATTATTAGAAATTGTCTCTAATAGTAGCTATTTGCGAATGATAGGGAGATATAATTACAACCAGTAAAACAATTAAAATAATATTCAGTCTCATTAAAATTTGAAATTTTTTTAAACTCCAGAAAACTTCATTTTTTCCTAGTTCAGCATATTTTTTTATATGCACCTACTGTAAAAATGTACTTCCTCATATCGTAATTGTTTCGAAATTTTCATACGATTTGGTATTAAAACTTATGCTTTTATTAATGTTTTGTATGATATCGTACGACCCTGTTTCCGAAAGGTACGTTTTCGAGGTGCACATGTGGCCCAGAGAAGTCCTTTAAGACTTTAAGATATTGGAGGAGCATCAGCTGCTCTTAGTTGGAATGTATACATCGTTCAAATCAGACACCTTAAAACTCTGAAAAGTGGTTGTTCTCGAATTTGTTCAGTTTTAAGTTTTTAAAAGTTTGTTATTTTTTTTAACAACAACATGATCATTTGTATTTCTGGATTCTTAGTGGGAAGGTAATTAAAAATTTCAATTTTACTTTTTTTAAATTATAATTTAATAAATTTCGAAAAACTTTTTCTAAAAAAACCGTATTAAGTATTTCTTTTTAGTATCTGCCTATGATATAATTTCTATTTTTGAAGGGAAAAAAATTGAAAAGTAATTTTTTGGATTTTATTAAGTACCTATTAAAAAAAGTTTTTTTTATATTTATTACTGAACGCACTTTAAGTCAGAATATTCTGAGGGCAGTAGTAATATAAATAAATAAAACTTATTTACAGTTCCGGAGTCAATTACTCGGCTACTGTAAATAGGGTTGTCACTGTCTATTTATTTATGTAAACGTAAATAAACCAGAAGCACTCGGTATAGTATAGCACTTGAGTTTATGAGATGGGAACTAGTTTATAAGGCCCACGTCCTTGGAATGTAAGCATAATTACCTTTTTGCGAAAAATAGGAAATAAGCTTAATTTTTCCGCATGCAGTTAACCACCGTATCAAAATTTAATTAAATTTATTTGATTAATAAATTTTTTCGTCCATGAAATTGTGTACAAAGTGGTACCACTTATCGTTAGATGCATCTTTTTGTCTTTATGAGAATCTATGTTTAGTGGTTCTAATTTTTGCAATTTTTTACAGTTTTCCTCCCAAAATGGAGCAACCCCCTATATCTCCAACTATGGGTGTACATGTTCAAGAACAAACTTATATTCAAGCTCCTACCTATTTACAGTCGCAGTCCTACTCGTCCTCAGCAGTAAACCATACACCTCACCGAGTTGCTTCCAGCAACCCCAACTATGTCACTGTCACTCAGGCTCTTCACAAAAAGGGCTCCTTGAGAAACGGTGATGTTCTGAAAAGATCAAGAGTACAAACAATGTAAGTAATTCATGCAGAAATGTACACAATTAAGCAAAAGACGGCAACCAATTTTCATTTAAATTTTTAGGTACGAATTATCTCAAGACTTATTAGATAAGCAAATTGAAGTACTAGAACGTAAATATGGTGGCGAACGAGCCAGGAATGCCGCTTTAACAATCCAAAGAGCCTTTAGAAGATACACTCTTCTGAAGAAGTTTGCCGCTATAACAGCCATGGCTAAAGCTGAGAAGAGAATCAGCAGGAGGATACCCCTAAATGGCGAAGATGCTAGAAGTACTCTGGGTGACAATGAACAATGTGAAAACGAATATACAAATGCATTCAATAGGTATACACTTACACACTGTTGAAATAAATAAAAAAGAATGAAATAAATTGTGTATTTTTTTAGCAATCTCGAATGCGGAACATTAAGAATCGCACCAGTAAGGTCGATGTCTTTGAGAGAAAGGCGAAATGTGGACAGTGTCTCTCTACCCAGAAGTCAATCGGGAACTCCTACTGTTTTTTGGGATAATTACAGTAGCATACACGGACATGGTACTCCTCATTATTATTCATCGCCCGTGGTGGAAAACAAACATGAACCACACAGTTTGCAACCCATTTACAATTCGAGTACTTGCAGTATTTCACAAAGTAATACAAGTAGCAATGGTTTCCTTAAATCCCGCAGCAGCAGTCAGAGCTCGAAGAAAATGCCACCAGAAGTACCAAAAAGAACATCTAGCATAACTTCGAGATCTTTAGAACAAAGAAGTGGCAGCGGAAAAAAAAATGGTCTCAGTAAAAGTACCGAAAATGGTTCGCTGTCTAGTGTACAGAGTTCTGGTAGTGATAGCAGTATCTCTGCTGATAGAATTCATTATGAATTCAATTCAGGATCGCCTGTTTGGAAAAGAAAAGGTCAAGTTAATGAATATTCCGAACCAGTGCTTGAAACAAGTATAGGAAACATTTCAAATTACCACATCGAAAGATCTGAGCAACCGGCTAATTACAAGATATCGGAAACTATTCGAAAACGTCAGTACAGGGTTGGTTTGAATTTGTTCAATAAAAAGCCAGAAAGGGGCATTGCGTACTTAATTAAAAGGGGATTCTTGGAGAACACCCCCCAAGGAGTAGCTCGATTCCTTATATCCAGAAAAGGACTGAGCAAACAGATGATAGGAGAGTATCTGGGACATTTACAAAGTCCGTTTTGCATGGCAGTATTGGAATGTTTCGCTGCAGAATTGGATCTCTCTGGAATGCAAGTGGACGTTGCTCTCAGGCGATTCCAACAGCATTTTCGAATGCCTGGAGAAGCACAGAAGATAGAGAGATTAATGGAAGTGTTTTCACAGCGATACTGCCAATGCAATGTAGATGTTGTAGCTCGACTTAGGTCTTCTGATACGGTAAGATTTGCCTGGATTACATACCTAATTATAATTGATAACATATATTTTTATTACAGATTTTTGTGTTGGCNTCTGAACCATTGGAAAATATGCATTTATCACTTTAAAATAAAAAAGAAGTCGATTTCAGGGCTTTAATTACTTCTATAAATTATTTCTGTAATAAAAAGAAAAATAGGCGATACTGCCAATGCAATGTAGATGTTGTAGCTCGACTTAGGTCTTCTGATACGGTAAGATTTGCCTGGATTACATACCTAATTATAATTGATAACATATATTTTTATTACAGATTTTTGTGTTGGCGTTTGCAATAATAATGTTAAACACAGACTTGCATACTCCGAACATAAAGCCAGAGAGAAGAATGCGTTTGGAAGACTTCATAAAGAATCTACGAGGTATAGACGACTGTGGTGACATAGATAGTGATATGTTAGTTGGTGTTTACGAAAGAGTAAAGGCAAACGAATTTAAGCCTGGTTCAGATCATGTGTCTCAAGTAATGAAAGTGCAAGCAACCATAGTGGGAAAGAAACCCAATTTGGCTCTTCCCCATCGGCGATTAGTGTGTTTTTGTAGATTGTATGAAATACCAGATATATACAAGAAAGAACGTCCTGGCGTACACCAAAGAGAAGTTTTCCTTTTTAATGATTTACTCGTTATAACGAAGATTCTCAGTAAAAAGAAGTCTTCAGTTACCTACACATTTAGAAATAGTTATCCATTGTGTGGAATGGTCGTAACATTATTCCAAGTTCCTCGTAAGTATTTTTACACTACATACAATAGTTATGGAAAATACTACAAATAATAATTTCCTGTTTCAGATTATCCGTACGGTATTCGGCTTTCCCAACGCGTTGACGGAAAGGCTCTCATAACTTTTAATGCAAGAAATGAACACGATAGGTGCAAGTTTGCCGAAGATCTTAAAGAATCAATTTTAGAAATGGACGAGATGGAAAACCTGAGAATTGAAGCTGAACTTGAGAGACAAAAAACTAACCGAACTAACAGATCAGGTAAATAACGAAACTTAACAAATATTGAACTAAAAGCAGAGGATATTAGTACAAACCTTAAATATTAATATTCGTATTTATTTACGGCTACACTTATTCACAATTTTTAATCACGACCGGATACGTATTTATTTTACTTTTTAATACATTCAGAATTGTAACATTCCAAATATTACACCATATATAATACTACCAACCTTTAATTTATTTATGAAAAAATCCGTTTAATTATGCAACCCAAAAGGCAGCCATGTTTTGAATAAATTGAAAAGCAAGGAAATAATATGAAATTTGGNTAATACATTCAGAATTGTAACATTCCAAATATTACACCATATATAATACTACCAACCTTTAATTTATTTATGAAAAAATCCGTTTAATTATGCAACCCAAAAGGCAGCCATGTTTTGAATAAATTGAAAAGCAAGGAAATAATATGAAATTTGGAAATTTCTTATTTTAACTAAACAAAAGAGAGTTCCTAAACTGTTTTTGGCCTACAACTGAAACTAAGGAGCCCCAACTTTTGTACTTTGCTGAAACCTCCATATATGAACATAGGTCAATAAAAAAAATGTGTATATCTTTCTCGAAATGAAATCACATCTTTATATCGTGGAAAAACATTCTAATTCATCTAATTTTGTTGTAATAGGAGTATAACTTCTACAGAAAATTCTCAAATTAAAGTAATGTCTGCTAATAAGTATATAAGGAGGTTTTAATGAAGTAAATAAAATAATTAGGACTCCATTCTTTTTCTATTAGGCAAAAAACCCCATCTGGGCTTCTCTGGTCCTTTAAAAAATTATTTATTTGTAGTAACAACCCATTCACAATTCTTATTACACACTACTTGACTTTCGTTTTTAACAAAATATTTTATGTAAATATTAAACATTTAAAAAAGGAGTCGTACTCGTTAATCATGAACAAAATCCATCCGTAATCTTATCTACAGCATGAATAATGATTTCGTTGATATTAGTTGTAAAAACCTCTTAATATTAATACTAAACTTACACTTAACAATTTTAAGAAAATGCAGTTTTATTTATGTAACCCGCAATACACTACTGTATTAGAGTTATATAAATGGCAAACTTGGCGCCAAAGTACAAATTTGAAAATTGTGTATATAAGTATAAAGAAGTTAATTTAATATTTTAAGGAACTGAAAATCGTGACAGTGGAGTAGCTGATGTAGAAGTGTGTCCCCGTCCGTGCCCTTACGGCCAAAATCAGGGTTTTGTAGATGGTGAAGAAACCAATTATGATACACAAATGAAACGTTCGGCATTAAGCAATTCGTTGTTGGATATTCATGATCAATGTAAGTCAATTAATGATATAACTGAATAGTCACTAGTATGGGTTAACATGTCAGTGTAGTTGCAGGAGAAAAGGCCCAAAGACGCGGAAGTGTGGGAAGTTTAGATAGTGGAATGTCAGTGTCTTTTCAATCGACATCAGCAAGTACTTGTACCCGTTCTGATAAATTGTCAGCCAAGAGTAAACCCATCAATTATCAAAACTCTTTTCTAGGAGGGATTTTCAGTAAAAGTCCGTCAAATATTGTACCCAAATCTACAGAAGTTTAAGCCGTCATAATTACAGTAAATTTTGTTTATTTATGAAGAAAATAATTTAAAATAAGACCATTGAAATACATATTATATTAGACACAGAAGAAAATGTAAATTGTAAGTGGAATTTTAATATTTATATTTTCTGTTTTTTCTTTTTTTTTTATAATGTATTTTATGTTGAGAATATTCTGTTAGGTTGATGTTTTGAATATTTACGAAGTTCAAATTTTTTGAATCTCAAAAGGAAAATAGCTTTCTTTGAAGTAGTTAATCATTTAAATTTAGTTTCTGTATATGATATTAAGTTACCGAAATGCAGATTATTACTTTTTACAATGCTTAAAGTTGATAACATTATCAAACATTGTATTCAATTAAATGTAATTAAGTACATACATTTAAGAAGAAAACTTTCAGTCTTTTAAAAAATTTGAAGTTACATTTAATTGTAGACGCCCTTGTTAAAATTAATGGTTTTAAAATGTATCTTGTTATTAAAATTGAACTATTTACCAAACCTCTCATGAATGTCATTTCAACTGCCAATTGTACTTTATTGTATATAGATTATATGTATATGTAAAAATCTGGTATTCAAGACTTAACTGAAAACTAAATAACTATCTAGTCGCATGTAAATAATTTGAAATGATTAAACCTCACTTTTTAGCATTTACTATTAACTTTAAATTATGTAATTGTGTTTTTATAACAAATAAATAATGGGATTTAGATGTATTATTCTTTAAGCAACCCCAGAAAATAATTACAACTGAAAAAGGGAACGATAAAGTATATTATCCTAAAAACATGAATCAAAAGACGAAATGTGAAAAGTTACTTAAATAAACGTAAAGTACTTGTTTGATATTTAGAGTTAATCAAGTTATTGTTTAAGATAATTGGTTCAATTGGTCTGTATCATACAAAAGTTAATTTTTATTTTGCAGTTTAAATTACCTAATTTTAAGTCAATTTTTCGAGAAGAAAAGAACCTTTTTCTTATTATAGGTTTCAAAGGTTGTCTAATATTAACGGAACTAATTAAAACATACCTCAAGCATTAATGAAATATTTGCACTTCAATATATACTAATAACTTTTCCTTATTAATTATAACTTAATTTATTCTTCAATAATTTATAAAAATACTATGACATAAAAGTTTAACTTCTTCTTTTTGTTCCTATACATTATGACATGTAGTTTCTATTAAATGTTTATACTCTATGTTCATATCTATGCGTCCGCGATTAGTTCACAGCCTATGGTTTGTCCATGTCTATGGTTCCCAGCAGTTCATAGAGTAACAGTAGTTGTTAAAGTTGATTGTTTGTGGATAGTTCGTTACTTTTGTGTTTTTTGTAAATGATATGTTAAGTGAGTAGGTATAATACATTTTTGTATTAAACAGTAACAATTACATGATCTTTCATTAATTTTTAATCAACTACTACCTATTTAAATTAAATAACAAATTTTATTTTCACCTAACCTTACATTTAATTACCTTTTGCCGCGATAAAAGAATATCAATATTTTGAATGAGTTTCGTTAATAAAACAACCAAATCTTGCATAATATAGTAAGTAATTTTATGTGTACTGATTATTCGTACAATTGCTTACCAAAGGAATGCAATACTGCCCATTTAAGCGACACTGAATCATTGTTGATATTTAACTACTTGCTGATAATAACATGAAACCTTTATATATAATTGTCAACTAAAGTGCATAATAAGTAATTAGTTGCATAAATAAGTCCATTTGTTGTACATAATCATGTTTTGAAAGTCATATTCCGATTTCTTAGTCTTTCTAGTATATCATCAAGTGATTGTTGCCCTCCTTATATCTAATAACGTGCCTTCATTGATTAATATTTTTCTGCCACTTATAATATTTTTATCCATTGTGTACATGTGTTGGCGACAGTTTCGAAAGTTAAGCACACGTGGTAACTAGTCAAAATTTGTTTAATGTTTGTTTGTTTTCAGAAAGTAGAAAGTCATGTCAGTGTTCACTGCTGCTGCAAGTACTGGTGTGTGTGTATTTTGTAAACGAGACGACGATGACATAGCGAAATATGGTGGAATCAAATGTACCAAAAATATCAAAGCCCATTACTTTTGCCTGGTAAGCTTTAAAAAAAAATAAATTTGTTGCAAATGGTTAATGTATCAAAACAAATACTTTTAGCTACTGAGTACCAATATAAAGCAAAGTGGTAGGGACAATTCAGGAATTTTAGGATTTCTACACACTGACATTCGAGAAGAATTAGAAAGAACTGAAAATATTAACTGTTGCTATTGCAAAAAGCCAAATGCCACTGTCTACTGCTCAGGAATTCGATGCAGGAAAGTTTTTCATTTACCATGTGGGATGGAAAATCATTCCTCTCATTCGTTTTTATACAATTTTAAGTCCTTTTGCCACTACCACAGACATGTACAGAAGATTGCAAATCCTCTTAAAAGAAGCCTGACTGAATTGTCTTGTCTAATATGCTGTGAACAATTTAAAAGGGATGATTTTAACGATATTTTTTGGCCGAGTTGCTGTCAACCTCAAGGGTTACTTCATCGAATTTGTGTACAGGTGAATAAAATAGTAAAGGATAAGTTAATTTAATTTTCTTGACACCTTCGTATTTTTTTCCTTTAGCGCTACACAATGTCAGCCGGCTATTACACCAAGTGTCCCACATGTAACAACGCAGGCAAATTTATCAGTTGTTGCAAAGAATTTGGAGTCTTTGTTCCAGAGCAAGATGCCTCTTGGGAAAGAGAACCCGATGCATATGCTGAACTATACGATACAATCGTGTACGATTGTTCTTTTGAAATTTGCATTTGCCCTCAGGGACGTAAGTTCAATAATCCACATACCAGATGGCGAATAATTAACTGCTGCTCTTGTGGAGCATTCGGGGCTCATTTTGCTTGTGTAAATACCAGCACTTTTACTTGTAAAGATTGCAAGGCTGTCTGTAAAAAGTTTGGATATTCTGAAACTCCGCGATCTGATTCAGAATCGCACAGTAGCGACGAAGGTTCTCAACTATTTGAAAACAGTTCCTATGAAGAGTTTGTCATAGGTCTTCGCAGAGCAAACCCTGTTAATGATTTAAATCGCTTACCTTTACCGCAAAATGTTAGTTCTGATTTACCAACAACTTCTCAAGATAAAGATGAAGATGATGGTGAGCCAAACGAATGCGGTAATCGTTTAAACAAAAATTCTTTTGGTGAATTTCTAGAGAATAGAGGTGCTTGTGCAAATATAAATGTGGATAATCCGGGTGCTTGTTCACGTACTTCGTCTGCTGAGAGCGTCGTAGTAGACTTCAATGGACTTGCAATAGAACGAGTTCTTGCCTCCACCGACTCTAAGGAAACTGTTAAATTAACTGCGGAAAAATGTACTTCTACAAATTGTGATGAGAAAGGAGAAGATACTTCGCTAAATGAGGCATCAGCTTGGGCATCTGTTGAAGAAAATAACAACGCATCACGTACAACTAATGAAGAGTCTGCAAATAATGGTTCTTCAAGGAAAAGGGAGGTTGACAATGCCGACCCACCATCCAAAAAGATACATAAATCCAATTGTTAAATTGAAATATGACTGTGAATTTTATAGTATCATAGTATATGGTATTACATAGTATCCGTCTTTAAAAATAGGCATTAATAGACTGATGTAACGTGAAGGAATTGTTAAAAGAAGTTGTGAATAATTTTCTTAATTTATGTTTATATATTTATGGTAAAGTAAAGTCTCTGTTGCAATAATGTTTAAATAATGTGTAGAAATATGTGTATATTTGAAACCACTGACAATCGGTTTTAAAATCTCAAGGATACCAAAAAGTTGATTCGAACTATTAAATTAACACGCAAAATAACAAATTTGTTATGTTTGTTTTTTGTCGAAATAATTATAAATACTCTTATCATTTTAAATTTAAGATGGATACTGTATTTTATTATTGAACTGAAACAAATCTTTTACTATAGGATACAAATGTACGCAGCTTTAATAATCAGAAAAAAGTTTTTAGTTTCTTTTTATAAATGCAGTTTTTTTTAGTTCTTTTTACTAATTATGGACAAAGTTGCGTATATTTTATATTTTTTTATTTATTTTCGAAAAGTGATTAACGAAAGTATCGTTAAAAAGCTATAGTTTTTATAGCAGCAAACGATTACTAAAGAAAATAGTTTTTATAAATTGCATTTACAAAAGAACTATTTTTAGCAGAAAGTGTTTATTCTCAAAAATGTGATTTTAATGTAGTTACTCTTTTAGCAAAGTTTGTATTATTTGTATTAAAGGTGTTTAAAATAAAAGTAAATATCACTTCTGTGTTTTTATTAACTTAACTTATTCAATTGTTAATTAAAAGCTCTGTCAGCAACGAAAAAATTCAACTTTTCTCTTTGCTAAAAGTTATAGCAAAAAGTAGAAGCTTGGTTAATTAAACGCAAAAGCAAACAAATTAAGGAAAAAAGCTTTCTGTAGAAAATAGCACTTTTAAAGAATAAAGCATGAAATTAAACGAACCGCAACTAAAAAAACTAATCAAGATTCCTTAAATCTTTCAAATTAACTGTTGAAAACTTTTCAAAACTTTCATGGGGTAATAATTCTAGCGTTTCCTCTGGGAGAATACCTGTTCCCATGATAACATCTGAAGGTACTTCAAGGCTTTGAACGGCCTGTTCTAAAAGCACATTTGGGCTTGGACATTCAGAACTATCTGATATACTCAAAACTGAAGAAGTACTGCACTCAGGCTGTGATCTCTTTGCAGGAGTTAAAGTATCATTTCCTTTAAAAATATAAATATATATTAAGTGAATAAAAAAAAAAACAAGCAAAAGATTACCATTACGTTGTCCTATGTGGGTCAGTGTGTGTTCTCTAAGATGTTCAGATCTTAAAAAGGCTTTTGTACAATTTCCGATAGTACATTGGAATTTTCTATCATTTGTATGAGTACTAAGATGTCTCTTTAGTTTGCTCGCTGTTGTAAAAGCCCATTTACAGTTGTCATAGTTGCAAACATAGGGTCTATGACCAGTGTGCTGTCTAACATGTTCTTTTAAACGGCAAGGCTGCTCAAAAATACGTCCGCAATTTGGCCACTGACAACGAACTTCTGATTCCTTATGAGAATGTATTCTAGCATGGGACATTAAAGCTGTGGCCAAAAAGAAAGTTTTATTACAGGATTCAACTTGGCAACGATAAGGAGCTTCTGCCAGTCCATGTGTCTTCAGATGAAGTTCTCTAGCCCTAACTGTTTGAAATAAAGCTTTACACTCTGGCACAGTGCATTCAAAATTTGCTGGTCTTTCATGTAGCCTTTTATGGCAAGCTAAGTTATATATGGTAGTAAATTGGCGTCCGCAATTTTCAAAATGACAAACAAAATCTTTTTTTTTTATGTGTGTATCCTTATGGCGTTTTAGTTTAAATGATGTAAAAAACGCCCAGTTACAACCAGGATGATCACATTTGTATGGCTTACAGCCAAAATGTAAAAGTGTATGATTTTTTGCAGCTGAAAATCTCAAAAATGCTATACGGCATTGATGGTGTGGGCACAGCCAAATGCAAATGGATGATTGCAGTTGTATACATGGCATTTTTTTATTTAAAGTTGGGACTAATTCTGTTTTAGTTAAACTTTGTACTTGTTCTTCCAATGAGAGATAATCCACATTTCCATATTCCGGTAAAACATAATGACTAGGAAGAATTTGCTGAGAATCAATGCCACGGAACAATACTTCCATTTTTCCATCTTCTGGTTTAATTTTAACAAAAAACTGACTATTTAAGGCTTCTTCAAGGATATCACATTTATCTAAAACGACGCTTGCCTTTCGATCATTGCTTGGCACATAAGAAGTTACTTGTGGAGTTTTAATTTTAAAGTAAGAACGAACAACTATGTTTGATTTTGCAACATTTTCTTCAGGCTTTCCAAACAGTTTTATCAAGTCGTGATCATTTGGTGAACATAAAAGTATACTCTCACTAATAAACGTTTCATTACCTTGAATATCAGGGAGTTCAATTGCTTCCCATTCAACTTTGTTACTTGTACAATCATTTTGCTTCATTAATACATCAAAAGCTTGGTTCTTGCTTATATCCTCTTCATCATTATTAAGTGAATCTTCTAAAATAGTTGTAGGTATTTCTGAAGAAATTTTAAGAGCATTTAAAGAATAACTGTTACACTCCGACATGATTTTAGTAGTTTACATATTCAAGCAACCTGAACTTTATAGTTACTTTTGCTAGTTGATCACGTTTCTCTTTTATCTCATATGATTACAATTTTAGCTACAAAGAGTAAATTTATTAAAAATAACTACAGAAAAGTAGTCTCAAATTAAACGGACGCAAAATTATTGTTAAACGTTATTTACCATATGTATTGCTTGTTAAATTATAGCTTGCATTTTCTTTTATCGCCATATTTTGTTAAATACTGCAGTAACACACAAACTATTTAATTTTTCATCTATTTTCGAATATCTACAACTCAAAAAAATAAAATTAAACAGCCATTATTTTAAGGTTATAGTTCGATTTTACCCATAGATAATAGATATACAAAGGTTACCACAGACAAGATCTTGCCATAGACAAGGTCTTACCATAGATAAGATGTTACCATAGACATGATCTTACCATAGATAATATATGAAGTTTTACCGCTTACGACAGTTGCGTTCGCTTTTCTGCTTTTCAAATACACTTATTTAATCTGAGCTTTCAACACAGGAACCTCTGAACCATTGGAAAATATGCATTTATCACTTTAAAATAAAAAAGAAGTCGATTTCAGGGCTTTAATTACTTCTATAAATTATTTCTGTAATAAAAAGAAAAATAGATGTATACACTGTAGTATTGCTATTCCTAATTTATGTGGTATTACATAGAGTATTAGAAATTTGCGGTATGTACTTTGAAGCAGTAATTCGCATTTAATTTCTATGTACCATGTACTAAAAAATAGAAGTGCCATAAGAAATAGATTTTACTTAAAAAAATATATATATTCACCAGTTGTCTGATTTTCATCGTTTTCTTCTAATTGGGCCGTTTCATTCTCTTCTTCTTCGCCCTCACTTCCCTCCTCTTCTATTCCATTATCTATATCAACATCTGGAACTAAGAAATATTGTAAAGGGTTGAGCCAAAGATCATCTTTTATGATTTCAGCAATTTCATCAGATACTGGATCTGAATGGTCTTGCAACCATGAAAAAAATGATTTATGTTCAATACGCCGTTTTCTGGAAGAAACTATTGTTCTTGGCTGTTCACAGTTATGAGGGAACTCTGAACCTTCTTTCCATTTTATAGGAGTGTGACTAGATTTAGGCCGACCTACATGAGAATGATGTTATGTAACTTAAACTAAAAAACAGACAAGAAGGTATATAACTCCATTTACCCATATCACCATACATGTGGAAAACTTTAGATATTATATTATTTTCAAAATATGGATTTTCATCAAAATAAAAATCAATTTTATAACCAGATTTTATATCCTCAAATTCTTCAGACTCAATTTTAGTTAAGTGTTGTAAAACCTCCTCTTCTCCTTCTTCCAATAAGGGGCCCAAATCAGGATGATTTATGAACTATTATTAATAGGAACACGTTAACTAAATATTAATATTGTATCTATAATTACATAACTAAGAAAGGATACAGCAGTAAACCAAAAATTTGGGATTTTGTCAACTATTTGGCTTCTCTTTTCAAAATACGGTTTACGAAGTTTATTATATTTCTGTTCTACAGATAAAATTTCTTCACTTGCATGCTCATTTAAAACATCTATTTCATGTTGACAACCGTCTATTTCTTCTAAAGCTTTTTGAGTGTCACTATCAAATTCCCGAGATTCTTCAGTATCTTCTGGGTTTCCAGTTGAGTCGGCTAGTTTTTTTACTTTTTTTGGAGTAACGCCACCAGCCATAACAAAAGATTATTCCCTTGATAAATGCTCTTATTATAAAGTTAGTACATTTTCAATTTTGTTGTAAAATTATCCTGTAACTTCAGCTTTTTGATTTTCATTCATAAAAGTGTCTGCAGTCAATGTGCCTATGCTAATTTAATTAAAAAAGAGTAATATTTTTAATTATTTTGTATTAAATAGAATATTGAACTTACAATTACAGCACAACATAACCTTTAAATGAGTAGATTTGTCGTTGACAATTTTTGTAGTCGTTTCACATGTATAAATAAAACGTTGAGTATAACACACTCAGTAAAAGATTAAATATTTATTAAGAGCTGATAAATGAATGATTATTTATCAGTAATACTCTTTCAGTCTTTTATATTATGAAGTACGTTTAGATTTATGACAAAATTAATTTCTGCAATTCTTATTGGTTGTTGCCAGTTGTTGCTATGGTAACTTAGATAAATCCTATAGCGTTTTATTCAAATCTTCATAACTTCTCTTTTAGTGTTTATTATTAACTTTTAAAATCTAAAACAAATGAATAAATATATTAAGTAAAATTACTATTTATGAAAACTGAAATAAAAAATGGAAAGTCTATTATATATAATATAGAATTTTATTGTTATTTCATTTATGTAATACTCATAAAATGTACAATAAAACGAATAACAAGTGGATAGAAACAAATTAATATGAGCAATAGTGAAACTCGGTCTTCTTGGACAAAGCTGTCACTTAATTAGATTATATCAAAACGTCCCTTTATCTTTATGGCAAAATGTACAACTCTGAACAGTGCTTAAACGGTAGGCGTAGAGCCTAATTTGTGGCCATTGTACGTACTGTTGAATATTACTTAACTGCACTTGATTTCGATGCATTATAACATATAAACAGCTGAAAATATACATTAAAAACTCGCACTTACATTATTGCCAGTACTTATTCTCACTTAATATCAAAAATAAAACGAAATTATAATCTCCTAACACGTTCGCTGCGGCTCACGACACACAGCACCTCTGCTATTATCATTTGGGGTTAAAATAGGGAGTTTGTTGGGTGTGTGGTGGTCCAGGACCAGGCCCCATATTTTGTCCACCCATCTGATTTCTCGTGTTTGTTGCATACAATTGTTGTTGAAAATTGTGATACTGCTGAGCATAATTCGGATCAGCTGTCGTGGGGCCAACAAAAGGAGAATTTTTAAAGCTATTGCTCTGTCCCATGGAAGGAGGCAGTGGTTGACTGGCATCAGGAGCACCCATACCCATAGGACTCCCTTTAGGGCCACTAACAAACATTTGCGCATTTGGGCTGCTAATATTTGAACCAGAGTTAAACATTCCTTCAGATCCACCAGGATTTGGGCCGTTAAATCCAACGTGAGGCATCCTCATCATACCAGGAGGTCTCATAGGACCTCTCATCATGGTCATCATGCTTCCTGGCATGCCCATCCCACCAGCCATCATCGGTCCTGAACCATTTCCAATTGGTCCACCGATCATGGGACCCATCCCTGGGTCTGGAGGTCCTACAGGTACAACAGGCCCTTCCATATGACTTAAATGAGGTGGCATAGGGCCACTAGGTCCTTGCATGGGTCCGTTGCTTGGGCCACAATTAGGGAAGTACTGTAAGTTTTGTGTAGGCATCTTAGATTCTAAATTTGATAAGGGATTTGTAAATCTTTGAAGGAAGTCTAAACTGGGAGGCCCACGGTTTCCTGGAGCATTACCAACTTGGGACTTGGCAGGCAAGTACTGTATCGTGTTCGGTGCATTGGGTTTCACTTGCACATTGGCACCGTTGTACGGATTCGGTCCAGGAGGTTGCCTGCCCATCATTCGAGGCATTGGCATGTGGTTTGGAAAGGCACCTTGTAATTTTGGCGAAAGGGAGCGAATCGATGCTCCCATTGCAGAATTTGGATGATAGCCATGTGGTGGTCCTTGCATTTGCATTCCCATCATATTACCAGGGGCCTGTTCGAGATCACCAATTCCGTGACATCCTGTCATATCCATCATATGCATCGAAGGAGAGCCAAAATTCATCATACCAGGACCTTGATTTCCTTGGCCGTTTATTGAACTTGCTACGCTATTTGTTAACTGTTGACTCATTTGTGCTAGAGAAGATATGGGATCAAAGTGAGAAACCTTAGGATTTCCTGACATTGAACTTGTACAATTTGGATTTAGAGGTAGGTTGTCCGCTCGAGCACATCCATAGCTTCCCATTTCCAAAGGGTTTGATTTAGCTGAAGGAGACACGTTCACGAAATTGCCACCCATTTTTGGACCTGGTGAACTATTTGGACCAGGAAATCGATGGACATCCATCATATGGGGACTAGGAGTAGGAAAAATATCACCTTTAAGTGGATCAGACGAGGGACCTGGCCCCGGAGCAGGTCCAGGACCCGACATCGGCCCTGATCCCGGCATAGGTACTGAACCGGAAAGAAGACCCGATCCAGATAAAGGACCCTGCCCGGAACCCTGCATAGGGCCTGAACTAGATCCTGAATGAGGTCCTGATGATGTCAAGGGACCCGATCCCGCTATAGGGCCGGAGCCGGAAATTGGACCGGATGCAGTCATTGGTCCTGAGCTAGAGAGAGGACCATTTCCTGATAGTGGTCCAGGTCCAGTAACATTACCAGAACCAGACCCAGAACCACCTGCAGGACCTGTCTGCGGGCTTAACCCCGACGTAGAGACGGCGCCACCTAACCTCGTCTTTTCTCCTAAAGAAAAGGTACCTTAATTAATTATTTCTTTATTATCCTTGCATTTTACCTATTGATGTGTTGGGCGTATGGGGACTTGGAATTTGAAACCTACAACCCTCGTTTGATACCACTGAACCACTAGAGAACCTTTGTGAAACATCACCTGAAGTTGGGGTATGAGGATCAGAAACTCTAGATGTAGATGCGTCATTATTACCAGGAAAACCACTGTCTACCGTAGAAGGTAATACTCTAAAGTGAAATAATTAAATTAGAGTGTATTACATTTTTATTTTAATCATAACATACGGAGAAGAAACGTTTCCATCTTTAAGACTTGTATTTGGCTGCTTTTGAATAATAAGTTCTTGTCCTTCGAAGGTGTTAAGGTACTGAATTTGCTGAGGTGACGGTACAGGCATTAAATTAGGTTCCTTAGATGAAGGGCCAGTCTGATTTGATGTTGCCGTACAATTACCCATTTGTTGTTTTTGTTGTGCCATAGATTGAAGGGTTCGGCCAAACATACCGTCAACTTGAAACATAAACCATAATTACCTTTGAAGTAAAAAAGCCATCATAGAAAACTAACCTGGAGCCTGATGACTATTAGTTGATTCGGTGTTTGTACTTGTTACACTAGGAGAAAGATGTGAAGATACAGGAGTTCCTGGATTGCTGGGATTAGGTCTAGACGTCGTGGGAGACTCCTGTGAAGTAGGACTCTGTCCCGTCGAAACCATTCTGTTAAGATTAAAAGATCTATTTGGATCAGCAGGGGAATTTACCGCTGAGGAAGCTCTTGGAGATGGGAGCGATAAATTTGATGTAGGATTATTTGGACTAACAGGGCTGGGACTTTGAAGAGCCACAGGAACACTAGCAGAACGTTGTGTTTGATGATATGGCGGAGGGGGTCCTTGAAGTCGTGGACCCGCGGATATACCTCGAGGAACAGAATGTCCAGCCGGACAAGAGGAACTAAGTGGACCTGTTGGACAAGAAGTATTTAGAGAGCCTGGGGGGCAAGAAGAACTTAATGGTCCAGGAGGACACGAAGAACTTAATGATCCTGATGGACATGATGAACTTAAAGGTCCTGGCGGACATGACGTACTTAAAGGACCCGGTGGACATGAAGAATTTAAAGTACCAGTTGAACTACTTAAAGGACCTGAATGTCCTACAGACACAGAATTGCCTAAAGAAACTGCACAAGCTGGATTGGGTACAGAGGATCCTGATGACATGTTAGGTCCAGGTTGTCTGCTATCCAGTTTTGTTTTGTTGCGATCATAAAATTCCTGTTGAAGTTTTTCCCACTCAATTTGTGCAGACACCGGTCCACCACGTCCTGGACCAGGACCACTGTGTATATTTCCAGCTGTGTTTGGTATAACTCCATGAGAAAGATCTGGATTTTCTTCGCCTGTAGTGAACAATGTGTGATTTTAATTTGTGACCCACGATTGAGCAAATATACTTACTAACATAGACAATTTCATTTTATGTAAAAACAGATTTAAAATCTACTTATGCCTCCTATTTTTTCAAACTTATTAAGGAAAAATGTATTGTATTACATATTAAGTATGGAATTTGTTTATGAACAACATACATATACAGCATGTTAGTTTGTTTAGAAAAATTGTATTACCTTCTCCAGTCTGACTTTCAGGGAACAACATTTGTTGCATTTTGCGAATGGTTGCAAGCTGCTCTTCACGATGTTGACGCTGTTGTGGTGTCAGGTTTTCATCAGGCACTTTAACACCCTGCAAAGAGGGCTGCATATTAGCTAAAGATGGACTACAAGAATCCATATCAGGTCCAACATCAGGCAAACCGTTGCTCACACCTTCCAACCCTTCAAGCTGATGGCTATTTTTCTGATCCCAAGGGAGATCACTATCAGTTAAACCTACCATTTCATCTAAACTGTCCGATCCCAAGAAACTATCAAGAGATGATTGTCCTTTTGGTCCTAAACCTGGACTGCGTGTACATCCTTTGTTTTTTATCATAGCTAAATTGTTCAACCATTGTGCAGGATTTTGACGATTAAATTGGTTAACTTTAAGTGGGTTCTTTTCTAAGTATTTCTTAGTGCCCGGTTGAGCACAATGATATGCTATTATCGATGCATAACGTCCCTGTAAGACTTCTTCAGCACCAGAATTAGCCAACATAGTTGAGAACACAAAAATCTGACTTTGTTGTTGCATATACTGAACTTCCATGTTGTTTGCTTGTTTGTTAATAACATTACTAGGCAGTGGTTGTACTCCGTCTGGAGGAGTGTGATGAGCAGAAGCAGAACTGATATTAAGTCCAAATGCATCACTAGGCAAATTTGATTCCAAACATTCCTCTGTTTTTAGAGGAATTGAATTTGGCTCTGTATTAGATGTGTCACTTGTATCAGGCTTATGATCTGCAGAAACATGAACAGAACCCACATTTGTTGAACCAATAATGCCTCCATTCTTGGTAACAGGTCGTGTAGGTTCCTTTTTAACAGCACAGCTCCCTGTTGGATCCTCTTCTTTCTTAATTCGCACATCTGTATTACTGGAATCTTTATCTGAGCTTCCCGGCTCGTCTTTAACACTATCTGCTCCTTTCTCGTGCTTTTCCTTGATCATGTCTCAGTCTCTAGCACGTACGGTTACCAATCATACTACACAGGTAACAAACTATTCATTTACACATAAACACTGTAACACAAATCATTTGATCCATCCACTATCACACACTTTGTTAGATCTCATTTATTTTCCGCGACTGTAACGTAATAAAATGTTATTTCTCACCACATATGTTCTGTTTTTATTTGCATTCCATCATTTTTTATTTTCGTCTTTTAACCAAATACGAAGAGACGCACAGAGGAAACCAAAGTTAATCTTAGCATTGCACTTTGACTAAAATAGGAAGACGTTCGTATATTTGCGAAGTAATCTGCTTCTGACATTAATGTTTATACAGAAATAGTTAGTTCAACACCAATAAAAACTTTTCTTAAAGATCTCACAGGACAAAATGCCAAATTGTTCTTGTCCACACGCTTTACTACCAACGTTTTCAGCCTTTTCCCCAATTTAACATTCAAAATGTCACTACAGCAAAGATCAATTTTATAAAAACTCTTCTCTACGTAAATATCTACCTATCCTTGTTTAAAAGCGTTTTCTGATCCATGTTGTCACATAAATGAATTTCTTATTATCTACTATTAATTATTGGCTTTATTATTCTTTGTTCACTTAACGAGTGTATTTAACTCGACAGATTAACTGTGTATTTTTTTCTCTTAGTTTTATGAAATAAAAAATAACAACATGAATTCTAAAAATTCTTCATTTAAAAATTGCTTTTAGGATTATTCATAAATGTTTATAAAAAAACAATTTCTAATGCAATAAAACATTTTTTTGGGAACTGATATACCTAAAAATAACTAAATACAAAGGAAGAAGTCGCCATCTATAGAGCAAATGCTGCTAATACCAGTATTCCTAGCTTTAAAGAGATCATAATAGGAATATGTAATTGCTGATTAATATAAATAAATACATTTCACTCATTTTTAGACATTTAACTTTTATCCTTTCGAATTTCGCTTCTTTAAACATATGAAAAAAGTACAAAAAATATTAATATATTCGGAAAAATTGTTTTTAATGGAATAAATATGGCAACAGCGCATTTATTCTTTTATATGCACGTTACGTTTTATGTATTAAAAATGTTCGTATTTCGTATATTATTCTGACCAATTCTGACCATATGCGTGTAGACGTTTGTTTTTATTTTTTAATTTTAAAAGAAAACACCCCTCAATTATGACATAATTATGAAAATCATAGGTTGCTGACATTAGTTTCAGGTCATATTTACGTATTCTCTCTTTTCTTGTTTATTAACATTTCAATGATTGTATTTTTTTAATTCTTCTGAATATATGTATCTATCAGATTTAAGTACCTGTTCTCATACGCCTTATACAAGCATGGATGAATGTAAATATTATAGTACAAATCTGCTAACAACACAATCATAAAAGTACTTCAATAAGAGCAACGCAATTTTTAAAAATTTTGTAAATATACAGCAACAAGTAATATGCAACTATATTTACAAAGAAAAAATATTAAGTAATCGTTTTCACACAAGTTAGATTGTATTTGGTGAAGATTATACTACAATTGGTTATTCATTAACCCATTAAAAATAACATAAAGTTTATTGTATTGTTTTTAATTTTTAATTGAGCTGTTTTCCCTGCGTACACGTGTGTGCGACGGGTCGTCTAACTTTAGAAGTGAAAAAACATTTAAATGAGCAGGACCGTATTTAGCCTTTTCTTCACTGCGCTTTTATATGTATGAAAGGTTGCATAAGTTAAATGATTAAATAATAAATATAAATATGAAAATGAGCAGAACCGTATTTATTTTTTATATCAACTAGATATGAAAAAAATTAAATACTTTTGAATAGAATAAGAAAAAAAAAGATCGAACAATAGGCAAAAAGGTAACGCTTATAAGTATTATTTCATTAACGCTATATCTTAATAAGAGGTAGATACTTTAAATAACTTCCAAAGTTTAATTATTACTGATAGGCACAGAATTAAATTCAATTACCAATCTCTACCTTAATTGTCAGTGTCGATTTTAGAGTGATTAATTGTGAAACATGGGTTTTTTTATAAACTGAAGGTAACAGAATGTTTATAATTTACAATTACAGTAACTATAAACTAAATATTTACGTGATAGTTGACACACACCTATCTGCTCCAGTAATAATTGTTATATTACACAATTTATTGCCTATTTCATCTGTATGCTGAAGTTTGTGAGAACACATAAGTTGCATATTTTTTAAATTACGAAATAAAACACGAATGAAATTAGTTTGTTATGCTTACTTGTAATTAATTTCTGAAGAAGGAATTGTTTTACTGAAACAGTTGTCAAGTTTAAAAAAAAAAAACTTATCGCAAAACCTAGAGTTTTTCTAGCAAATGCAATTATAATGAACCAATATCAGTCATCCTTTCAAATAATTAATTATTGCTTTTCATGTAATTAATCTGCGATTTATTTTATATCGTGTTTATTGATACGTATTGTATTATTGTTTGAATTTATATCAGAATTAATTGCTTTTTATCTCCACCAATATTTTGTTCAGAATACTTGTTATCACGATTATAAACAAAATATAAGATCATCCACATATAAATACTTAATTTTGTTGGGTAAATAAAATTTGTCAAATGATTATCAAGTGGAATTATTACAAATGTGTAGATATTTTTCCTTCATTCAGGAATAAATTATTGAACCTGTAAACCCGTGTATTTTTTAAAAACGTGGACAGTTGCATTTCCAACGGGTTTATATGAATCATAAAAATTATTTAAGCAAATAGAAAACGTCTTAAAAATTGTGAAACTTGTCGTCACAAACGGCACGAAATTTGCATAAATTACATTATTTGATGAAATTGTCAGAGGCGTATCGATGGGAAGGTTTTAGGGCACCAAGAAATTATCGGTTTATTTGTCTTTAATAATAATTTTTCATACATTTAAGCATCGTTTATCTGTAATTATGACAAATAAATTACGTATATACCGTATACGTGAGATTTCTGCTACAGAAAATGCATTAATAAAAATTAAAACCTTGAATTTACTGTAGTTGAAGTAGCTAATTACAAAGCTATTTATTTTTGAGATTATCCCGATCTAAATTGTAATTAACCAACGCGATAATTGAGAGGTCATATGTATTGCTGTAGGTATATAATTTATTAATATATAGAACCTTAAAGAACTGTTACTCAATATGTATAAATCATATTAAACTCGATTAAATGCTCGGATTTTTTAATGACAATAAAAAGTCTTCAACACTACATAGATAATTGGTACCTGCATAACACACTGTACATAATTAATAAACAACTTTTTATTTTATGCAAAAGTGCATTCATTAGCTAAATTTAGATCCTGATTGTTTTATCCACCTTGCAGGAAATTTTTACATTATATGAAAGGTAACTTGAATAAGTAATACGTTGTTTATTAGGTAAAAAGCACTTTTTTTTAATCGGAAATGGTAAATTTATAAAGGATGTGTTTTTTTACGTCAGGAAAACAAATTATTCATTAACATTTCTATAATAAAAGTTGAGGTTTACTCTGTTTACACAATAACTGTGGGAATTCTGAATTCAGTCGAACATCTTAATACAAATACTTATCGATAGTTTTTTTTTACTTTAGATGTGAGTTTGGTTCCGTTAGTTAAACCTTGAATGTTTTATTTTCATTTTAACCATTGAATGAAGTAAAATTGTTTGGTAAAACCTTTATTTTTTATTGTTCATGCATCCGGGGTTAATGCCTACATAAAATAGTAGCAAATTACATTTAAAAAATGAATACTTGTGCTAATGTACAGTCTAGTAGAAAAATTTCGCACAAGAAGTAACAGTATTTTTCGCAAGTTGGGTTGCCTGAAAACAGGGGTAATGTATTCTTATTGAGAGACAAATGATTTGAAAGCTGCCTAATTTTAATGTTTAAGGGGTGGCTTTTTACAGTAAGATCCTTTTCCAAAATAAAGACCATGGGTGTTCGAAAAATTAAAAGCTATATTTATCTAACCATTGGAAATCTTTTTAGATTAGTCTGCAAGTTATTTTTTGAAGCTATATATCAATTAAGTAATAAAAAGATGTGTAGATAAAGGTAAGGACTTTGATATAAGAAAGTCTGGAAATTAACATGAACTGTGAAGTTTGACATCAATTTAATGAAAATATAAATATGACTTTATTGATATGATAAAAAAAATGTTTATAGATAAACGGTACTGTAAAAGTGAAGCGCAAATGTTATATTAAAGTTTTTAATGACGATTGATTTTTGGTCGCGTGGTGTACAAATGTAAAATAAATGATAATACATTATATACGTAAGTACATTGTCTCTTTTAACTTTTAAATTTGCAATAAATGATAAATAAGCATTCAAGTTCCGCGCCACAATAAAATGATAGAGAATAGCGTGATATTAAACGTTATCGCAATAAAAAAGTGATATAAAACGTGCCTTTCGATAATCTAAGCACCCACTATTCGCGTCAGTTTTAAAGTGGGGAGCGCAATTTAAAAACGAGCTACCCCCTACGTGACTAACTACAGCTAAAGCGGTACTTGTGTGGTATAGTGTGTTGTGGTGTTGCCGTGAGTCAATTTTCTCGTGAAAAGATGTGTAAGGTCGATACCCTCACAATTTCCCATAGTTTTCCAAAACTTATTGCTCAAAAGAAATTCAAAGATATCCAAAAGTCGAAAAAGGTTATCAGCGAAATTTCCGAAAATGTACCCTCTTATAGTGATGCCCTAGCCATTCTCACCATTCATACCAAAATTATTCTTTTCGAAATTGGCAAATTTATGAAACATTTTGAAAAATCCAAGGCTTATAAGTAAGTATGCTTTATTATTTTTTTTTTTATTCATCATTACGCTCAAAAATTTTTATTCGTAAATTTCATAAAGTTTAAAACTTTTTTAGAGCATTTTAAAAACTGCATTTCGCATAGAAACACTTTTCCACTGTAATATGTGCCTACTTAAGTATGTTATAATAACATCATAAAGTGTGGGTGCCATAAGTTTTGTAAAAACGATTATGCTGTAAAATTGTGTAACTAAATACTTTGCAAATTAAAAAAATATTTCGCCATAGGTTCAGCTCGTGTGGTTTTACGCATCAAAGGCTATTGTATAATAATTTACAATTAATACTAGGGTTCAGAATATAATACCATAAAAAATATAGTTAATAAAACATTTTATATCGACGTTTTCAGAAACAAATATGGNACCGTAGTTTTGATAAATTTTAAAACAATACTAGGAATTCAAATTATAAATTCAATCATTAAGTACAAGGTACATGTGTAAAAATGTGTTTAATTCAACTGAATTAAATTATTATGTAATTTATTATTCAAATGTATAATAGAATTAATAGTCTTTCATGTACCTGTTCGTTTTTCGGTGGCCTCATTTGTCTGACAAAATTATATACCTAGGCAATCATAATAATTGAACTGTATAATTAATGAATGTATTCTTTTTTCAAAAATTGAATTATAATCGAGAATTAATCAAAAATCATTTGAAAATTTCACGTTACAGGACGTATTTACGTACAATTGACTATGAATTAAATAATTGGTTTCATATCTACTGATGGAGTGCTTCCTGTAATAATCTAACATGCACTTTGTAATATTGCATTCATTATTACTGAAAAAATATTATTTATTTTATAAAATTAAAATTTGCAGCAGTCAATAAGTCGAATTTTAATTTTGTACGTTTCAAATTTTATAAAAGATTATTTACGCTTTCGAAAACGTAATTAATAAAGGTCAATAATTTAAAAAAATTAAAGCTTATCTTTTCGTGCAGGTAATAAAAAAGTAACAAAAAAGCCTTGCGTTGCATACATTGGCCTTCTCTAAACTTGAAACTTAATAAAGGTCACGAAGATAGCATTGAAGTATGAATTAACGCAATGAGGTTTTGTAGTTTTTTTTTTACAGGATTGTTTTCAACAACTATTGCTTGTTTATTTTATTAGACAAACGCCAGGAACTTTCTTTTCCTTATTAAATATCTACATACATATTTATTTTTAGAGATTTTTAAGTACCTGATGCAATTGTATGAAATGTAATAGTTAAAAACCGTTAGCACACAACAGTTTTGATATTTTATATGTGTACCAGATCGCATTGCATTGTCTTCCACTACCCGGATAAGTAGGTAATAGTGCGAAAAACTGTACCAATATTTTCTTTATATTTCAGAATTGTATTTGGAACTACTCAGCCAGCTCATTTAGTAACTATTTTGGCTGTTGCCACTGTAACTTTATTAATTTATCCCCATGGCGAGACTGTTTCTGAAAATCCTCCTTCTCCATTGTTAACTATGCTGTACCTGGCATCCTTTAGTATACACTTTGGTGCCCAAATCTGGATGACCTTCGTATCCGGATTAGCTTTGTATTTTTCTTTACCTCGCCACGCTTTCGGGGAAGTACAAAGTGTTCTATTTCCGAAATATTTCGTCCTGAACGCCCTCATGAGCCTGACAACCCTGACTCTCTTTTTGGAACACAATAATGCCAAACTTCATATACCTCAAATAGCATCTCAGGTAAATATTCATATTCTTATAAGAAAAAAATGAACAAGTAGATGCTACCTAAGTATATGATAAGAAAACATTTTAGAGTCGTTTTACGCGTAGGAAAAGTTTCTGTAAAAATTTTCTTCTTATTTTAAAATTTAAGTAGCCTACGTGATAAATTGTACGTACTAAAGTTTATAATCACGCACACACCTGATAACGCTTATTGATAACAATAATTTATTCAATTAAATAACTTTTCCGCTACCTGAAAGTTTTTAAAAAGCTACTGATTTTGCGTAATGTATTAAAAAAAAATTTTTTTTTGCGGTCTAGGTAATAAAAAAAGCCCAAATTCACGTCTGTTTATAATTGATTTTTTTTAAGCACGCGTTAATTAGTTCTACGTGTGTTTATAATTAAATGTGTTTTAATAAAATGGAGTACACAGTTACAGATATCTAATTGCCACACGAATCAGAAAATTGATAAGAGTTAAAACTTTTTTTTATAATAGGTACGTACAATCATAGGTACAGGTACCTACACATACATATGTACTGTTTAAATTAGTATTAAAAATAATTTGTATTAGGATCTACTTGTTTGTTTAATTCCTTTTAATAAAACAAATCAGTTTGTATTTACTAATGAATGGTTATTGATATTGCACATCAATTGAAACATACATATGTAGATAATAGAAAAATGTGAACACAAGGGATTTGTTTATAAACTATTGAATACAACAAATACGATTGTTCTCGCTCGCGAAGATTCAATTACATTATTAAATAGAATCGTTTTCTGTTGATGAACAAAAATTTACAGTACTCGGTTATCATGTAGCTACTCGAGCGTTTTAACCGTAAGTCTGTAATATATACAGTAAAACTCGGTTATAACGTAGCTACTCGAGCGTTATAACTGTAAGTCTGTAATATATACAGTAAAACTCGGTTATCATGTAGCTATTCGAGCGTTTTAACCGTAAGTCTGTAATATTTACAGTAAAACTCGGTTATAACGCAGCTACTCGAGCGTTATAACCGTAAGTCTGTAATATATACAGTAAAACTCGGTTATCATGTAGCTACTCGAGCGTTTTAACCGTAAGTCTGTAATATATACAGTAAAACTCGGTTATAACGCAGCTACTCGAGCGTTATAACCGTAAGTCCGTAATATATACAGTAAAACTCGGTTATCATGTAGCTACTCGAGCGTTATAACCGTACGTCTGTAATATATACAGTAAAACTCGGTTATAACGTAGCTACTCGAGCGTTTTAACCGTAAGTCTGTAATATGCTTCTACGTTATAAGTGAATTTTACTGTATAGGCGCGGAAACCATTATAGGTACATGTAATCATAATGTGTTATAATCCCAACCTAACCGAACCTAATGCCCTTATTTGATTACCTATTAGGGCTATAAAGGTACGCTAGGTAACTTGTGTCACTTCCGTTGTTTATGGCAAAAAATATTATCGAAGATAACAATAAAATTACGGATAAATGATTTCATTTGTTGTTGTTCTAATTGCAGGTGTTTGCGATGACTTTTTGTTTCCTCATTGAAACAATTATAAGGCAGTATTTATCGCCACCCCTTCTGAAACTTATGGCAGAAAAGAATGACATGGAAAAGGCTACCGGCGTAGGGACCGAGGTCGGTGAACATAACGCTGGAGAATTAGTAAATTGTCCCCATTATATGCGAACTTATAAAAGATTTAGAAAGATTCATATGACCATTGCAATTGGTAACATTATCTGCATGGCCTGTACTGTTTACCATTTGCATTATCTATCACAAAAGCTGTCTGTTGTTTAAAATGATTGAACTAGTGTTCGGATCTAAATCCGACCTACATATGTTATGTATGTAAGTAGTACCTAGAAAGGTTGACGACTGGATTATTTTAAAAACATTTACCTAAAATAATAGTGCTTATAGCATTTCGTTCGAAGTACGTGAATAAAATGACAACTATTTCAGTAAAACAATTTAGGATGAAACTGTGATACGGCTGAGGCTGTTTTCAAAATTTCGAAAACAGTCTTTCAGAACGTTTCCTTGGGTCTGAACACGTAGTTCATAATCAAGATTGTTTACGAATCTCTCTTATGATTAGTTTTCATTAGCATTTTTTCATGTAGCTTTAGACGAGTTCCTATATCATACATACATACATACATACATACATAAATGCATGTGTGTTAGTTAATATTAAATAAATTAGCAGTATTCTTGTTTGAGCCATTCGCCTATCTGAGGAATGTAATCTGTGCGTAATTTGGGCTGAGCATGACATCTATTTTAAATATATTAAATTTATTATAAATAAAATGCGTTTGTAGGAAATTATTTTCGCCGTTATGCTTTTAATTATGCGGCACCAAATATACGTATACTTAATGATCAGATAGTAGTAAAAATAGTAAATAAATTATGTCACAATTTAAGGAGAAACTGCCTCGAACAGGGGATGAAAAATCGAAAACATTTCCCAATTTAAACTGTTTTATAATTACCTACTCGAAGTAAGTTTAATTAATTTATTTATTTTTTTTTTATGTCTTGAGTCTAAGTTTGGTTCGTTTATTGTCCATTTGTGGCTTTAATATATCGTCGGCATGTTAAAGTAAATTAAATTAATTTCCATTTGCATTTAACTTATTTAAATTTAATTAATTGGAAAATGTTGTGATAGAAAATAAAAGTTCACAAAGACTGTTGTTAACATACTAACGATTAGTTATGTAAGCACTATATTTATATTTGGAAATAAAGTTATGTGTTATTATAATAATGGAAGTTTGTTATTTATTTGTGACACTTGATAAACCTAAATAAAATAATTGTATGTAATGCCGCTGTGGAAAATGTGCGTGACACTGTCGTTTAAAATCGGGATTTTTAATTAAAAATCATAGCTAATCTATCCAAATTTGGACGGGTTCGACTAGTAATATTAAAAATGTTATAAGTGAATCGTGTGATAGTGAATAATAATAAAGTTTGCGGAAGTATTATTAAGTGTTTCCTTTACACATTACAAGTCATTTATCAATTGCAGTACGTACTTAGTATCATCTAATTAATAAATGCATTTTAGTATTAGATTCTGGGAAAATTACACTGGTTCTTCGTTTACAATCAAAGTCGATCGATTTATTATCATTTTTAATGCCACAGCTATTATTAAAAAAATTATAGGTGATTTTCAGTCAGATCTAATGATAAAATTGTAATAATCAGATACATAAGAAATGTTAGACATACATTATAGAAAAGGGTTGCCACCCTTTGTTAACACATATCAGTGCTAAGTATTGTGGATAACAACAATAAATTTTTTTTTTTAACAACATCATTACTAGATATCTTTTTGTAAGCTTAAATTTTAAATTTCACTGTGAAGAAGAATGTTAATAATACCTACTATAAAAAGAACAAAGATAAAGATCTGTCTGTTACTAAAAAAGAAAAAATAACATGCAAGTTTCGTCAGTGCTGCAATGCAATTTTGAATGTAGGGCTTGGGAATTTTGCCAAAAATCTAAAAGTAGATCCGGTTTAATGCTCCATTTGTTTTTTTTAATGTGCCCATTTCGTTCGATTTAATTTAATTTATGTAATTATTAGTTCTTAATTTGTAGATAATTTGTCAAGAAAACTGCTACAACATTACGCGCTCTGTTTCAGTTTCTAGACGTCTACTTTAAAGTTGAAATCATTTTCCAAATTAACAAGTACCAAATTCGCAAAGAGAACACAACAGCACATTAAAAAGGCACGACGATATTGATTATTGTCGTTCATAGTATCATAGTCAAAAAAAAGAGAATATCAGATGAAAACTGGTTAAATAGGAGCTGAAATTATCAATCATTTCCTTCGATTGAGCAAAAATCCATTTTGTCGAAATACATGTCACCTTATCAAACAAATTTAAGATAATGAAAGATATTTAGTAGCTAAAATTGTCCAGTATTTACTGTCTTCATCGTCGGTCCAAAAGTTATTCATTCAAATGTAGTTTTAAGATCATGGTAAAGTAGGTTTTTGTGTAAGTATTATTATACTTAATTCCATTCAAAGCATTCTTCAGCTAACAGCAGGACCGGATACTGAAGCGATTACTTTAAAGTGACATTTCTAGATTTTAATAGCTTTTTGCTGATTATTATAAGTGGTACCTACCCAGATTGTGTTGGAAAAAGTAAAAGAAAAGATTTGAATAGAGCACCTCTCCAGTAATAATAATAATTAAAATGTGACTGTTTGACATTTAATGGTTTCTTAGAGGCACCTATGTGTAACAAGATTGGTACATTCAAATTTAAAAAAAAAAAACCTGACAAAACCGTTCTTCTTCACAATGACACAAGTTATAATAAATTATTATCATCAAGACATAGTATCTTTTAAGTTGTTTTAGCGTGTTTGTGAGGCTTAGTAAATTGTTCCCAACAGTATTGAGAACAATCTTCGCTATCTAGTACAACCGCCTTGTTAAGGTTAACAAGGTGTTGAATACTGTTTCTAGCAACCCTCTGACAAATATGATCCCCTAAGCAAACGCTGTTTGCCTTTTCCAAAAATAATTGGTTGCACTCGCGTGTTGGTGAAAACCAACTATTTTCATTCTGAAACAATTTAATGCCTTTTTTACTATTATACCTAGCATTAAAACATCAAAAGCCAGAAACAAAGCGAAAGAAGAAGTCGTAAAACCAACCCATGCGAATAATTGCAAAACAATACACATACGTACGTCTCTTTTCTTTTACTATGTACACAAAGGACGATAAGTAAATAGTTGTACAATAACATTAGGTATTTCTAAAGCAGAAGACGTTTTACACTTACTTGCACTATATACATAAGCGTGGTATATAGGAAAGTAAATAATGTAACGGTAAATATCTTCTACTTACACATAAGAGACAGGTTTGATGGTAAGTGCAAGACGAGGTTAGTAAATGGTTGTAAATTCCAAGAAAATCTACTGCTTGATCTTTGCACATGTTTTGAATTTTTGAACATGATGATGATCCTGAAATATTCATATTGTCATTACGAAGAACAACCAAAGCAGACAACAAATGTACAAGGAAAATGAGAAGATGTTACTGATGGAAAAAACGTTTTCTTCTCAAAATTCCTTGTAGTGGCAACCAACCTTGATTAAAAGTATTTTTTTCCAAACAAGCCTCATCGTCCTCTGCACATTTAATGCTTGCCCTTTCGTCATTTTCTTCAGACTCCTGCTGGTGATTCCCTGAAATCTCCTTTTCATCGTCCGTTTGTTTCATCTGAAACTTTTGCTTGGAAATGCTATTTTTGTACTCTCCCAAAGCCTGTCTCATCTTTTCTAAATTATACGCTGCTGCTAATTGAGAAATGACTTTATCTTTCACATTTTGGACATCTTTCGAGTCGACTACGCCTTCATGTGCACCCGTGTATTTCAACGTCTCATCAATAAGTGATTCCTCAACATCTTTTAAGTCTGTATCGACCTTATCGATGTTAATGTTTGAAGAGCGGGTTTGTTTGTTATCATCGTGGAGGAATTCGACAGCTTCAGCTTCTTTCTCGTCATTTTTGGAAGTGGACAAGTCTGGATCTCTTTTAGAAGCCATTGCTACTGCTTTATGATATCTTTCTATTAACCATTCGTTGTCCAAATCACTCGATGGTTTCCTTTTGTCGATCCCAAAATAATCGGACCAATTGATCGATTTCTTTTCAATGTGCAACGGAGTTTGTTTGGAGTCCAAAGTAATCGTTTCCTTGTTGAGAGAACTAATTAACTTTTTATCCGGTTGGTGTTTCCCTTTTAAAGTTTCATTGGTCTTTTTCTCCGTTGATGATAGAACGTGTGGATCGCCCTTCGGATTTATGTGACTACTTTCTGTTTTGGTCGGCTTCTTTGGGCTATCGCGAAGTTTGGCTTTGTGGGCTTTAATGAAAATGTTACTCAAGTCCTCTTCTACTTTGGCATCTGTTTTGACAAGATCCTTTTTGGTAGATTTCTTTTCTGGGCTACTTCTCTTGGAAACTTTGAAGCGCTTTTTCATTTGGTAGTTGACCAAATCTGCATTGTTGCGTTCTTTGAATCGCTGAGAATCCAAGTATTGACTTGGGATTTCCAAAGTTTCCACATAACGATCGTAATCTTCACGGGGTTCGTAGTTTGGTACGTACATGTAAGTATCAGGGCGACTGCGTTTTTTCATTCCAACATTGTTGTATCCCAAATTTGGATAGTAATCAAACGGAAAATAGCGCTTGTCGTATCGGTCGTTTCTATAGAAATTTTCCTGGTTTCCATAAGAATCGAGAACCTCTTTTAATAATTCAGGATAATCAGGATCATCTTCAGCTAAATTTTCACGGCTATGCAACTGATTTAGAAACATGTCAGACAAAGATTTTTTATTATCTTCGTCATTGTTTTCTTCTAATATACGTTCCCTAAATGACGAAGAAAACCTTTTTTTCATACCCCATTTTTGCATATCATTATTTAAATCACCGCCATTTTGTAGTTGACCAAAAATTTCCCTTTCAAGGTTTCTTCTTTCTAGAAGAGTGATTTAGAGTGAATTGCTACTAAATTTGCATTCACGTTTTAATAAAAGGCAAAAAACCTTTTTGAAGTAAGACTTGCTCAAAAATTTATTTATTGATTTACTGCCAATCTGCTGCAAACTTTTCGGGTAGCCTTATATTACGACAAATAAAAAAAATGAAGCACATTGAGGTCACATGTAGGACCACCTGTACCAATAAATTTTGGTCTTTGCATGGCCTGAATTAATCGTAAGTTTTGTTACTCTTTTTCTTCTGTAAAGTCGTTAATAATAAGAAAATGTCGACCGGCTCTGTAGGACATCCATGGGAAAGAAACCAAACGAAAATTCTCGATAAATTATAAGTCGAAATCACGCAATTATAATTTGTTTAATTTTACTCGATTACCCAACATGTATTACTATGCAAATATAATAATAATAATACCGACGCATATATTATATTATTATCGATCTTACCGGAAGGTGTGGGATAATAATCATCTGTGAAGTAATAATCTTCATAGCCACGATTATCTGATAAATCTTTTTGGAGTCGGTTAACAGCTTTTAAAGCACTCCTTAAAGAATCCTCTTGGGATGTGGCAGGGTGCATTTCAATTAAAAAAAGTAAGCCAACCACCCATGGAACTACCTTTTCCCACATCTTTAGCTTCAATGATAACAATTAATTAATTAATATTTTCAGTTCTTATTATTATTATTATTATTATTACGAATAGAAAACAGGATGCAAAATTATTGATTAAAAGTGCCTATTTTTAATGCCAATCTGTACCGTCTCCATTCGAAAACCTGTTGATATTTCATTCAAAATTTGATACAATTCATTAGAAAATATACGCAGAAATTGTTTCAGCTCTACTAATACCAGTGTATAATATTTGTTTAAACAATTTACCACTTGAAATGTACTCCATGCGAAAATTATAATTTTATGCGTACAGTTAAGGTTTTTATTGTGTGTATTAGTTCAAATAAGAAATGAACAAATTTTTAACACAGAAATTAAATGTTTCAGTAGATTTAATTCGATCTAATTTCAACGGGCACAATTACGAAAAATTAACTAAAATTTTGTTATAATAATTATAATACTGAAACTAGCAATAATCCTTTTGTGTATTAATATTACATGCAATATCAAGAACATACCTGTAAATACCATAAATTTCAACTGAATTGTTAGAATTTTGAATGCTCCCGAATCGAAGAAGCTTCTACTATGTACCTACATGGGTAGAGCAAATGCGCCGGCGCTATTAATAAAATTCTTTTGGGTCGATATCTGTTTTATAAAGCCAAAAAGTCAAAAAAGGCTTTTCAAGGAAGTAGGTGACAATATTCACAACTTCCCAAAGTTATTAGTTTTATTATTCATTTCTACAATACTATATTAAGAAAAGGAACTATTATTGAATTCCATGAATAAAACATTAAAAAGCAGTTTAGTTTCATACAGAAAAAAAAACTGTAATTGTCGCATTATTACACTCATTACATGATTATTAAATTCCGTTTTAGAGAATGGTTTATTGTATGTAATTAGATTAATATTATAAATAAATAAATAGGGAAACTTTTGTTATTATGTCTGCTAGTCCATAGTCCAGTCTCGTCTTTACTTGGTAACGTGACCAACTTTTCTCTTTCTTTGGACTCATTCGTACCTTTTTCTTAACTTTTTGTTGATCGTCGCAATGACTCCCTTAGTGCGTTAATTAAGCACATAACCGCCAATCCTTCTTCATAAATCAAAAAAACTTTTTAGCAAGTGTAGTATACTATCTACTTAAAAAGGCATGCAACTTACTTTGTATCCTCTGAGACGATCTATACGTTGAAAAATACTTGTAGTTGGAAGTCCTTATCGTTGAAAATCCTAAAGCCCGCCACGACAACGATGTCCCAAAAATCCCGAACACTCCCGGATCCCGAGCGCCACACTTTTACGATACGATAAACTCAACGCGCGAGTACTATACGATACACCCGAACACTCCCGTCACTCCCGTTTGAAAACGCGAAAGGCGCACTTTATACGATACGATAACTACGAAAGCGTGGAAGGATAAACATATTTTTATTTGAAATTTCGACTTGTAACTCGAAATCTCCATTCAATCGCAACCTAACCTACCCTAACCCAATCCCAACGCAACCTAACGCAATTTTTAGAAAGGACACTTACTTCGTGTTGTCTTTACCTACTTTAACCTTATGATCCCAACCAGCTAAATAAAAACATTAAGTTCAGTTTCTTTTGTTTACACGGTCAAACCAAACCTAATGCAACCAAGTCCTAACCTAACCTAAGGTAAATTTAGAGTTGAAAGTAGAGATTTCGATTATCAATTCGAAATTTTTAGTTTAAACTTAAAATTTCAACGTAGTGTATTGTTGGTTGCCTTAGTTATCTTAGACTTAAACTTTCTCACAAAGTACTCAAATCTTGTACTTATTACAACCATGTAATGGTTGATTTGCCATTTTGTTACCATAAAAAATAAAATGGGGCTACACTTGCTAAAACTGTATAAAACGAGGCGCCAGTCCTTTTAAAACCATGCAAATTACTTACCTCCCCCTGTAGACAAAGTGGCATCTGGAACAAAAATAAATAAAATGAAACCCTAATTAAAAATGGAAATCACGATTACGAACAATACTTCTTTTTAAAATTCAAATGGTAGTAAATCTTAAAAATTATATTTTAACAGTCGATTGAAATTGATACATGTTATTATTGATTTTTAATTATTCTTTTTAGTGATTTTTAGAAAACGTTGACCGTTCAATTACAATAAATTTGCCGTTAGAAACGTAGGATGGATTGTTAAATTTTAAAAAACAAAATACTTGAAATTATGAAAAGAGGTTAAGAAGCAGATTAACAACAATTGAAAAAGAAACAAACGAGCATTTGGCAAAAGTTTGATGCATATATACGTATTACACTAAATAAGTATTTCGCAACTTACTATTTAAATGTTTTGCAAAATTTATTAAAAGCAATAACAATTATTTAAATCACAATCACCTTACTGATGTTATATGTAAACTGAACAAATACAACACTACACATCAAACAAGTACCAACATTTATTACTAAAAATATGCAACAATGATCCAAAGAACCGCCAATATAACCCCCAAAAAGTAACTTTTGTAGATACAATATTTTTAGAAATTCCAATAAAATTGCAACTATTATTACAGGAAAAGACTCATAAATGATTAATTAAATACCACTTTGCAATAAAAATTGCTGGTGTTAAATTAAAATCGTTCAGAAACTAAACCTAAAATTTTTTAAAATGCTTCAAAAACTTACTGCTGTCGTCTTTTTAGTATTCTTCTTATCCTCTTGAATCCATTAAACACTTTTTGAAAATTTATAAAACACCAACATCCCGATTTAGTTAAAAAATGTATTTAAAACAGATAAGCATGCATCTTCGGAGAGCGGAAACGACCACGGCTATGCGATACCGCGCGGATTCTTACCAAAAGACAGACTTGACGGCCAACTGATATTCATTCTTGTATAATACGTGACATTATATTCAGTAAATATCACTTTACAATATAAAATAATGGTTAAGCTTCTTTGCAATTAAAAACTAAAACTATAAACAACACGTTTCCAATAGACATTTAAATTAACAGAAGACGAACCCTAGAGTGTAAGAGTAAGGTAGCCATCTAACGGACGCTAGTGAAACAAATTAGTTATAATGATATACCTAGTGTATATTTTAACGCATAATTTTGAAAAGGAGCATTGCGAATAATCAAATTTTGTAACAAATTAATCATAATGGTGAAATATATCAATTATACTTGTAATTCTTTTATTTGCCAAATAGGAATCTGCAACAATAATATAACCTGCATTTGAACCTGTCCATAACATCATAGATGGTGTTTTATTTATAATTTTTAAAATTATCCAAAAAAAAATATACCACGACAAAAAAATAAATTGAAATAAAGCCTATTATAAAATTAAGTACTTTTACTTGTATTTATGAAATAAATGTACTTTAATTCTAGAATTCGAAATGCACATTTTCATATTATACAACATGTACTACGTATAGGTATTTTTACAATACCTATATACACAGCGAAAAGTTATTTACAAATCAATCATTTGAACGCATGTAAATATATGTGCAAAGTATACCTATACATTATATATATAATATGTCACGCAAAGTTATGCTATGTAATTTTAATATGTATTCATATTTACCTACGTATGTATGAATATAATTACGTATATATATATATATACATTTGATGTATATAACATTAATGAAAAAAATCAGTATATTAGAAGTTAAAGTAAAATAATTTTACTGCTACAGATCATGTGTAAACAGCTGCACAAAATAATAATTGATCTATACAAAATATTGATTTGATGAAAAAATGTGCCATACTCATTTACGACGTTTTGATATCGGCTATTCGCTCATCATCAGAGGAATATGGCAAGATGAATGTTAATTACTCACACATACATGTCTTTCAAGTTCTATTTACTAGTACTTATAACTTCCTAATACTTTAGATAATATATAGTATAGTGGTAATGGTATAGGTGTTTTACTCGATTTAAGATATATAAGTATGTAAAAAATACTAAATTATTAAATTAATTTTAAGATTATTGAAAACGCAATATAACTCCTTATATATATATTGTTATTGTTATTATAATATCTAAATTCTAAAATAAGTCCATTATAAAAAATGGAATTAATGCGCACGCGCAACAATATACGGTATGTTTTTATGTTAAAAACCAAAAATAAATTTTATCTAAAGAATCTATATTTTCAAAAGAAATTAAAAACAGCTTAGAAAATATGCATATAATTAACAGTTAAGTCTTATCTGAAATAAAACTCGTTTTATAAACAAAAAGTATAAAATGTAACCTTGAAAACTGAAATGTTGAAAATCGCTTACAGAATTTTAGATTTTCGCCTTATGGTACATATCCATAAGATCAATTTTCGAGCTTCCGCTCTAAAAAATTGAACTACAGTAACTGACAATTTTTTTTTAATTATATTAGTACAGGGGCATTTTTTAATAACTTGGTCTTGTAAAACATTTAAAAAAACAAATTATATAAAATAAAAAAGAAAAGAACGATATTCAGTTAAATTATCATCCTTGAAATACTGCAAACTTTAAGACCTTGGAAATGCTATCTAGCCTCTCCCTATGTCCCACTACGTCATTGATGTTATGTCGTCACAGTGAGGTAACGGTGTATTACACACGCTCATTGGTTCTTTTCGTAAGTCAGTGGCCATTTTGTATACTATTAATGTGTATGAAAATCTGGACAGCAATAGCAACACCTCGTAAAGAGGCTAGCAAACCATTTCTAGTCTAGTTTTGTAGCGAACTTGGAAGAAGTGCATTGTACACGAAGTGTTTTATACATTAGTGGTTTTTTAACAATACACATGCATTAAATATGTGATGTATTTTACGAGAGGGATATCAGTGCAAGAGTTTTATTTATTTTCTTGTATATATTGAATGTCTGTGATCCGGCATATAGGGAATAACACAGAAGTGTTTTCTCTGATGGCGCTATGGCTGCTATATCGGTACTAGGAAAATAATATAACCGCCTTAACCTCATTGCACAGTTGTAAACAATTACAAATGTTCGAAATCAATTCAGGAAACATACATGTCGTGCAAATGTGAAGGTTTACTAGTGTTTCATTTATGATGAAAATTCGTTAAAGTTGAACGTTTAACTCCCTGATATTGGCCAAAACCAGAAAAATTTTAACATCGCTACCACCACCGCCAGAAGAACACCGATTGTGTTATTTGAATATTTAAACATTTTGGATGTGTGGTGGAAAGTGCATGAAATTTTAACTATTTCAAGATAACCTGTAAGTTTCTGAAAAGTGGGAGCTCAAGAAAAATTAATCATCTAACTTTGGAAACACTTATTCCTGTAAGTAACATCAATTATAAACAACAAGTAGCTTCAAAAGAAAAAGTCAGTATCTTTCATGGTTTTAGTTTTTAGGTCATCAAAGCATTTCTTGAAACTAAGTGACCACATAACATAAATTTATTGTGTGGACCGAAAATTACTAGAAAAGCCTTATTTTATTGGTATGATAGTATCTGTCGACCAAAACGTGTAATATACCACTATTATTTAAACTTCCAAGCTGAAGTTTCAAAATTTATTGAAGTAATCTTTGGAGCTGGTATTAATATAACCTTCAAAATACCTCGTCAAAGTAGCGCGGTTTTATTACCGCAACAAACACAGTTTGTCCAAGACAGGGGTAAAGAATTTCAGCTAAAGATTCCTACAGTTCTTGTTGAAAATATTTCACATCTTATACAAAACAAAATTAAGTGCCCTGTTCATAGTAGTACTGCAGTTCCAATATCTCAACTGAAAGATTGTCCACATCCAGTTCCTAGTAGTGAATGTAGTAAATGCATACCAGAAGAAGAGGAGCAGGATCTAAATATTACTCCTGCAACTACAGTTAGATGTTACGGTGGTCCAAGGAGTATTATTCCTAAACCTACAATTGAGTGCGCTATGAGTTCTGTAAAACAAGAACGCCAAGATGAAGCCGAAATTCAGGAAATGGCTACCAAACTCATGGAGGCAAACAGGGCTAAAATGCAGGCAGCTCTGCGAACTGCTCAGACACCAGTTACTGCCCCTCAAAATATGAACATCCTCAATTTCTTAACCAGGAATAACACCAATAATAATAATAATAATGGTAATAACAAGGCCAAAAATGAAGTTTCTGTTGTTACTAGTACAGCACCAGATAGTATACGAACAATGGGAGATGAAGAGTCTGCCAGGGGAAGATTTGGATGGACTACCCTTGGAAAAGTACATATTCCCTATATTACTCGTAGTGGTGATAAATATTGTGCAGTGAGAATGGTTGAAATGAAAGTGTTAAACAAGTATTTGAGTTTTCTACATCAAGATATTTATAACTGCACCTGTATTCGCAGTTATTATATTACTGAAGTCGAATGTAGATTATTAAATGAGATCAATATGAAACACTGTGATTATCAGTTTGGAAGAGAACAATTTACTTTACGGGATTTAATTGTGAGATTAAGTGATGCTGTTGAGTTTTACAATTTCTTAGATGCTTGTTATTCCAAGCTGTTAAATGGGAGCACTAATCCTTTAGATCGTTGTGGCTTTATACGTATAAATAAGGAATCTGTGGTACCATACACAATTTACAATAATCAAAAATACGTCCCTTTATTTTATTTTGAAGGAGAAACGGAAAATCTCAAACTAAAGGCTGACAAACTTGAGGGGTGGGATTTATCATATCTAAAGTTTTGTTGTAAGGTACAAGGTATCCGAAATGAACTCTTTGCGCATGATTCTTGTGCAGTTATTAGCTTAAATGACATTAAAAATTATTTTCCTCCGGGTACATTATTTGAAGACTATTGGCCAAGTAAAGTGGTTGATTCTCAGTTACTAATTAACGGTAAAACGCAAACTCAAATGGGACAATGGACAAGGCAACCAGCAGCTCCACCTGCATCTCTCTCTAGGCCTTCACCATCACCAAAACCAGCCACACAGGCTAAAGCAGCAAACAACAGTCAGTTACAGAATGTTCAGGCAATGTATTCTAATTATGGTTTAACTGGAGGACAACCGGCATATCCAACACCACAACCCAGGACTGCTACTTCAGCTGTAAGAACTACCTATCCAGCAGCGGCATCGAGACAACCACGTCCATCCTATTATACTAACATGGCCCAGGCTCCACCACCTCCTCTTATTAGAGCTAGTCAGTCGTAAGTTAAACATTTAACAAATTACTTTGATTTTGCCCTTTTTGACTCTAATATAAATGTATTTTTAGGAATTAAAAACATCACACTATACCTAATCTGCCAAATCATGAATTATTTGATTGACTATTTTAAAATTATCTATTAACTAGTTATTTAAGAAATAATCAGACGATTCGTTTTAATTTAATAAATGAATATATGATATAGAATAACAATAGTTATTAAGGAAAAAACGAGAGGAATAAATTCAGTTAAAATTATAGCTTCATAACAAAATTTCAAATTAAATAATTGTTTTGAATTTTATACTTTCAATTAAATTTTGATGATTTTCAAACAGATTTCAGTCATATGGGAAGGAAGATTGGTGAGTCAATTTAAGAGCAGTAAATAGTTATGTTTGTAGATTGCATGGCGTCTTCTTCGATTAATTATGCGTTATTTTATCTTGTAGACCATACCATCAGTAATATACAATTTAACGACTAGTTGTTATTACAGACAGACTCACCAACTTCATATGTGTTTAAAGAAAAAAAGAGTTGTTATTTAATTGATATTTAGTACCTACCAATTAAAAATGGTCTGCAGTGATAAAATCAGTTTTATCGTATTTTGCTAATAAATAAATCAGCAAAATATAATAAACATTGTATCTATATCAGCATGATTAATAAATATTCTCATATTTAAAAACCATGTAAATGCATTATTGATGAAAATTTTTTATTTAGGGCAACGACAGCGTACAGCAACACTCAAACTACAGTTGCTAATTATATGATGTTGGGTGATCCCGTGTTGTCTCAGTCTGGCTATCGACAGTCCAATCCACAGATGCCAAAATTCCACCCTCCTCCGTTAATTCCTGTACGTCATTTAAACGGTGGCATGCGTTATGATACCCCTAACCACTATGGAGGTACTGATGTAGTCGATCTAAGCTCCGCAAATAGGTATTGTTTTATTTATTCAAGTGTCATGTTATGTCCTGAAACTTAACTTAATTAGAGCTAATATAATCTAACTTGATGCGACGAGTACCATTGCAGTTGTGTTAAGAAAGAGTTTAAAATTCTAATCAATTTTTGGTAAATTTAAGAATATTTTCTTTGTATGTTTGCGTGAATTTTAAATTGGTTCATGTTTTCAAATTTAGTACCACCGGTCATCCGATAATTAACCAACAACCCGCACATCAGCAACCACCAAGGGGTCAGCCGGCGACGCAAGATGACTGTACTGGTATGACGAACGGTCGCATGCCTGTAAACAATATGCACAGGAAGTTGATAGCAATACCGGAAACACCAATTATTAGTGGCAATCACATTCCATATAAACTTCAAAAGGCGTTAATCGAAAACCGCATGGTCCCCTGTTTCAACATGAAACCATATTCATACTCCGATCTTTTGGTGACTATTCCAGATCTCATTGAACAGTTGTTTAACAGCGTTCCTGTACAGTCATGTCAACAAGTCATGCAGGTTTTGGGGATCGAAGTCTATAAAGGCAACAGGTAAATTGCTATAGTCATTATTATTACATATTAATTTAATTATTTAAAAAGTAGACCAAAAGTATCATTAGATTCTTTAGAAAGACGCTTTTTGCATAAAGTGCTTTATAAAACTTATCAACAGATTCTTTTATAATGTATTTGTTGTTAACTGTAAAATAACTAGCAGGGATAGGTATACTGGAAGTGATTTTATTTTCAGTGCTCAAATGCGGCTCTTGTTGGAAAACGGGAAGTGTAGAAGTATAGATGAAGTAATACCTTTAGTACAAGTGCGACATGTGTTAGAGTACATGCCACAATTGAAGTATATGCTCGGTGGTCTGGTTAATTCGGAACTTGCTGCGAAGAGACAGCGCACTAGCTAGGAGTGGCTAAATATGTGGGACTATTATAGTTTGTTCCACAGTTACACTTAGTGTGGACTTTTTATTATGTCTGGAATTCAGGCACAGTGTTTCCGGAAGTTACAAGAAAGAAAGAAAAAAAAAATTGAGAGAAACAACTAAACAGTTTAAAGATGTTCCTATGTGCCACATGCTTTTTTCCAATACAAAACTGACGTTATTTATAGTATTAGTTAAAGAAGGAAAGAGGTATGGACATTGAAAAAAGTGGCATTTGTGTTAAAAGTGAATAGACACTTGTGTAATATAGTTTAATCTTTTTATAAGTTGAATTTTGTGTAAATATGAAATCGTAGTTTGTGTGAATTTCATAATTTACTACTTACATAGATCTGAAATAGTGGCAGATTTAAATAAAATCTTTATTAATTCGACACAACACATGATACAGTTACCTTAAACAAGGGAAATATATTGTTAACTATTTCTTTCTATTTACAATATGTCATATAAGTAATTAACACTTCGTTGCGTTTACTATCTTATTTTGATTCGATACTTTTTGTTCTGCCTACTATTTCATTTGGAAAAATAGTTTTCCACTGTTATATAAATATTTATTTGAAATTGAAAAGATTACTGTATATTTATGTTAGAACTGCAGGATTGGAAAAAGAATTTATTATTGACCACAAAATTGCAAAATATAGGCTCATTCAAACGTTTTATAAGTATATGCTATATATATTTATATATATATGTAAGCATACAATTCTGTTTTCTGTAAATCATTTTTAAACACGTTTGTATTTTAATTAACTTCTTACATACATAATTGCAGTAATACGGATTTTTAAACAACCTATGAATGGTGTTATGTATTAATATTTATGGTGGTGCTCTTGACTGTGTTGTATAAATTTTTTCTGATTGATTACCTTCAGACGAAGTAAAATACGATTTTTGTTAATTTTGTTTCTTAAATAAATTTGCCATCATAAGTATATCGTTATTAAAGTGGTTAAGTATTATCGCTGGCATATTTAAGTTTTTTAAAGAGTTGAACGAACAAATAGTCAATATTCATAGCATTGGAAACCTTTGGATGAGTTTATGTTTTATCTATTTTATTTTCTTCTGTGATGTTTAATTTACAATCAGTATTGATGAGAGTTATACTACACTGTGTTGTTCAAAGGTAATTCTTAATCAACATTAATAATTCTGTCACAGTTGCCCATCAATGTCTGACTTGTGTTAGTATTGTACCATTTTTTTAATCAACTGTACTATTTGACAACCATCAAAACTTTTAATAGCTCTCTCGAAAATTACTAAAGATCATTTTAGCTAGAAGTGACACGTTCTCGACACCAGTGCTTATCCAAAAATAAAATAGAAAATGAACTGCCTTCCATATTTGAAAAGAGTTTTTAATCCAAAACCAAAATACACTGTGATAGCAATATTTTTAGGTGATTTCATTAAAATTAATTGATTGTCGACTCTCGATAAATGATCTATAGTAAGAATATCGAAAAAAAAAAACTTTTGTTAGCAATAGATAGGTTTTATTTTGTTCAGTTTAAATTTCTTACATTTAAGGAAAGATGCTGGAATTTTTAGACAGGTACCACATTATTCATTAAATCATTATTTGCTTCAAAACATCAAAGTTAAATCATATCACAAAATAAAAGCAAACTTAACATACATTTAATATCAAGACAATTTTTATAAGAATTTATTTATTAGACTAATTAATATTGGTTGCTGCCTTTTTATATTCAATCTATTTGCCGTTCTTGTTTTGCATAATTATTTATTTTGTTCTAAAATGCACAATTCGTTTGAATAAACTGTTTGTACTTACTTTAGGCAGTTTTAAAATTGTAAATCATTGCCTTAATTACTTAATCAGTATCCATCCTGTAGATAAGTTATTGATTCTCCTAGGAAGAAACGAAAGAAAATTTAATTATCAGATTAACAAATTACGAGTAGATTCTTCCGATAACTATTTTTTTTTGTTTTTATAAAATGTACCTGTCATTTCGGATAAAAAAATCTCGATATTCATAATAGGTTCAATGCATTTCATTATTATTTTTTAAACCATGTATGTTGTAAATATTTAGGCAAATAAAACATACATTAATATTTTCATTTTTACTCTCATCTAGGTTTAGTGTCTGTTCCAAGTATTTCGTACAAGTGTTTCAGTTTAATGTATAATCATAAGTGAAATCAGTGAAGAAAGACTACCTTAAAAAATATGTGAAGTCTTATATATAAAATATGACTATGGGCGCAGAAAACTATGTATTAACAAAAAACAATTTCATTCTGGTATAAAATATATGTCATTGTAAAAAAATACAAAAGATAAAAGTACAAAAAATTACAAAATCGGTACGGTCCTCGCTACTAATTCGGAGTCCATATAGAATTGTTCATACTGGAATCCTGGATATAATTCGAAATTTAGTAGCGGTAAAGAGTTTACTTGGCAGTGAGTTAGCATTTGCAAAATTGCAGAGGAATCGGGACGTTCCCCGGGCTCCACTTGCCAACAATCAAACATTTGCTGATACAATTCTTCAGAAATATAGGGAAGTTGTACCAAACGAAGGCCTCTTTTAATCTGGCCAGGTATTTCATTATTTGGAATAGAACCATACGGTGTACCCCCTGAAATACCAACAATAAAATCCTAACTTGAGACTTGTGAAGAAATTACCTAGAGCTGATATTTCCCACATTATACAGGCGAAAGACCACGCGTTACTTTTATGAGTGTGGGGAAAGTTACTGAATATTTCCACAGCAGTCCATCTGGTATAATCTGGCATTATATTCTGGTGAGTATAATGACATAAACCGTAGCCACTAACTTTGGCCACGTTATTTGCGTTTACCAAAATATTTCTCGCACACAAACGTTTGTGAAGGACCTATGAAAGGAAAAATTAGTATTATTGTCAACAGGGTGATGAAGAAGCAATACAACTTTTTGTTTTTCTAAATGCTGAATTCCTTTTGCAATGTCAATCATAAAAGATACAGCTTGATTTTCGGTAATACTGCTAAATCTTCCACCAGATGTATCTCTACTGCCTAGAAGTAAGTCTTTGAGATTCACTGAGGCTGCCTCTAATACTACAAATAAAATATCCATGGTTTCACAGAGTCCTATAAGTTCAAGAACGTTTTTGTGTTTGTCAGTTTTAATAAGTAAGTCCAGATCTCTCAGCATGTTCTTTTTATTAATACTAGACAGCTTTTTGTCATAAATTACAACAACTACAACTGGAATGTCGTCTTCCTTTTTAATCATTCCTGAATGTACAGACCCAAACTCTCCAACACCAACTAGTGTTTTATTATCAACTTTTAGAAGGTTCTGAGGAATTCTCCAAACTTTTTGCTTAAGTACATTATAATGATCTATTGGCTGCACTTCTTCTTCAGGAATATAGCCTTCATTTACCTTTAAGATAACACAATTATAATGTACAAAAAAGCCTACAATAAAAAATTAACTGCTGCTTACTACTTCAAGTATGGGTCCCTGCATAGCTAATTCTTGATTATCACGAAGTCTCCTGAGTCTTCTTTTAAATGCTTTTTGTCTCAAATAAATGTAAAAAATTACTATGACTGCAAGAATACCACTTACAATTACCACACAAATAGTTAAGGCAGTGACAAGAACAGATGAGTTTGAATTCAAATTAGTTTTATCTCTTTTATAAACATGTGTGCTGATATCACTATACACCACTTTGGTAATATTTCCAGCACTGCTAACCATTCCCTCAATTATTAGATAATTTGAATTTGGATTCAGTGGAGCATTATAAAAGCCCCCATAAGTTTTTCCATCACCTACTACAAAATCTTCAAGGACTTGTTTAGGCTGCAATTCAGCTGCAATATAATACCCTAATTCATCTTCTTTACTTTCTTGAAATGATTTCAGTGATTCAGGTTGAAAAAATAGTTTACTGTCCTGATCTATAACAACTACTTGATATGAAGTTACAGGACCATTATTATTCATTACAGGGTTTAATTTAACTGTAATCTTTGATCCCTCACGTTTTATTACAGTTGGGAGAAAGGGAATGTTATCAGGATCTCCTATTTCTGTTTGTAATATAATAGAAGCAACTTCTCCATCAGAATATGATGATAAGGCTTGGACCAAAATATTGTATTTGGTACCTGGATTTAAACTACCTAACTCAGCATCATAGGTATTGTTTGTAAATGTCCACCATTGAGGATTACCAATATAATTTGCATAGGTTTTTATAACATTAGCTTTTACTTGGTAGTTCCGGATATCTAGAAAGAACTTGGGCTTTTCCCATAAAATATAAGCTGATGTATTAGTCACATTTTCAACAGCTAAGTTTTCTGGCATAGTTGGTGCAAAATTTCCTGCATAATATATGTTACAATCATGGCAACTCTCATCACATGGAATTTGAGAATAATTTTTTCCAAGAAAATTTGTGCAGCCACATTTGCTAGTTACATTATTTAAAACAGCATACCTAGAATTGAATATTAAATACAACGTATTTATTATATGTTCGTTACTTGTCTCAATTAATTTAATTTTATGTGTAAGCACTATTACCTGTAATTATTGTTTTCTACACATACACTTAGACATTCCAATAAACCACGAGATTCTTTTATTATGAAGTACTCAACACCAGGCTTAAAACAACCCACTAAATCACCTTTTTCAACGCAAATACTGCTTTGTAAGAAAATAAGTAATAAAAACAGCAGCATATTTAAATAACTTGTGCATTACATGTGCCTTAAAAGTATAAATGTAGATTCCGTCATTTTCAATACTTATTCTGTAATATATTTACTTGTAATTACACAAATGCAGTATCAAACAAGAAAATTAATGGTAATTCAAAAATCCTAAACAAATTTAATTGGGTGTAAACAAATTACTAATTTGTTTGATTGGTTGCATACAGTTAGGAGCAGTCGACAAAAAAGTGAGGGTATCGGTTTATAAATTAAGTAAAACATTGTAAAACTTTAAATAACAATTTAAAATCTTTTAAAAATAAAATAAAGAAATATATCCAAATGCTTATAAAATATTTAAAACATGACCCCATTAAGTATTTCCACGGTTAGTGATCATTTAAACACGAAAAAATATTGGTTATGTCGCCGTCATCATGACAGTGACAGTTTTAATTATACATGTATGTAAACTGACGTGGGGTTACGGTAGGAATTCTTCATTTAATAAAATATATGGATAATTTTTGCAGGTGATGTTTATTATTTGTGAAGTAATTAGTACGTTGTGTGTATAAGTTAATGATATCTAAGAGATTGCTAACTTATCAATTACTTGTGCAATAATGAACACTGAAGGGGATGTAGATTCAGATATGGAATGCTCTGACAACGAATGCTTTGGTGACGACTCTGATTACTATAACACCGATGATATTGATATTGAACAAGTGGATCCAAGCAAAAACGATCCAGAATATTTTGAATTTGAGTGCTTAACAGAAGAGCAAGTAGAGAGACTGTTAAACGAATCTGTTGAACTTTTGAGTAATAACCTTCAGATACTGCCTTCTCTTGCAAAGGTACTTTCTTTTACAGATTATTTATTATTTAATTATTATACTTAATTGTAGGTGTTGTTGCATTATCACAATTGGAATGTATCAGAAATAATAGGGAAATATAGGGAGAATGCATCTCAGCTACTTATCAACTCTCGAGTAAAACCATCATCAGCACCAGCTTCCAATAACTGCTCGCGATACCTTACGTGCCCTGTGTGTGTCTTAACTCATTCAAGTGATAAATTTCTTAGTTTAAATTGTGGTCATTTATTTTGTAAAGGCTGTTGGACTATTCATTTTGAAGTTCAAATAAATCAGGTAGTTGATTTTTTTGCTTATACATGCTAACAATGATTAATATTATGTGAGAATTTATTTTAGGGGATATCCACAGGAATTAGTTGCATGGCTAGAGAATGTGAAGTGTTAGTACCAGAGGACTTTGTATTAAAACTTGTTCTGCAACCAAATATCAAGGAAAAATATTTACAGTACATATTTCAAGATTATGTTAAGTCTCATCCACAGTTAAGATTTTGTCCAGGACCAAACTGTCAGGTTGTCATTAAAAGTCAAGATACAAAGGCAAAAAGAGCTACTTGTTCAAAATGCAAATCAATTTTTTGTTTTAAGTAAGTTATCCACACTTCACATGCAAGGATTTTAGTTTAACACTTGTAACATTTGTTTTAAAGATGTGGTATAGATTATCATGCACCTACAGATTGTCATACAATTCAAAAGTGGTTAACAAAGTGTGCAGATGATAGTGAAACAGCTAATTACATTAGTGCTCATACCAAAGACTGCCCCAAATGTCACATATGCATTGAGAAAAATGGGGGTTGCAATCATATGCAGTGCTATAATTGCAAGTACGACTTCTGCTGGATGTGTTTAGGTGATTGGAAGGCACATGGATCAGAATACTATGAATGTTCACGCTACAAAGAAAATCCTAATATAGCTCATGAGTCTGTCCATGCTCAGGTAACTATTTCAATTGTACATTAAAAATAGTAGTTTAAAAAATTTTCAAAGAAAATTAAGAACTCTAGACTTTTCTTGTCTTGGATTTTAAACATTTTATATTATTACTGATTTTGTATTTGTAAAATTGAGTTCACCATTATAATGTTATTTATAACAGAATATAAAAACATTATAGGCACGGGAAGCCTTAAAGAAGTATCTTCACTATTATGAAAGATGGGAGAATCATCTAAAGTCGTTGAAGTTAGAAAAGGAAACTTTTGACAAATTGAAAACTCGCATAAACCAAAAGGTGATGTCTGGAAGGGGCACATGGATAGATTGGCAATATCTTTTCACAGCAGCGTCTTTGCTGGCTAAGTGTAGATATACTTTACAATACACCTACCCATACGCTTATTATATGGATACAGGGCCACGAAAAGAACTTTTTGAATATCAACAAGCTCAATTAGAAGCCGAAATAGAAAATTTATCGTGGAAAATAGAACGCGCCGAAACGACCGATAGAGGAGACCTAGAAAATCAAATGGATATAGCGGAAAAAAGGAGGACTACCCTTTTAAAAGATTTTTTAGATGTGTGATACAATATGATATTAATTTTTTTCTTGTTGGGCCAAACAATTTATTACTGATTCGTCGTCTTCAATCAGTCGTATAATTGAATTTATACATGAATTATTGTGACTGTTCAAGTCGTTCAATTTTTTGTCTGTAAGTAAGGTAATTGTACTAACGATAAATGGTAGAGCTTTGATTCAGAAGAGAAGGAACTTAATTGTAGATATTTTAGTGGTTAAAACGTATCAATGTTTTTAAAGATTCTGTCTAAAATAATGATTTTCAGAATAATGCAATTGAAATCTGGAAACATTTCATATGTAATTTTACTGAATGCTTTTTTATTTAATTTAATACCAAAGATGAAGATGGAAAATTAGCATAATATGTGTTGATAGCTTTCAATTAGTTAATTAAAATTAATGAATGCTGCAGATCTTATTCAATTTTATATAATTTGTCAGAAAAAAATATTTTAATTATTGTAGTATATGACTTGATTGTGGCAATCATACAAATTACACTTTGTACCTTATATTATCTCAAAAATGTCATTATGTTGGTAATTTTAATTAATTTTATTAGGTCATTTATACTGCATTTATTCTTATGTGTATTGCAAGTTGCAGTTTAAATTCCTACATTTTATTTTATCAAAATTTTGTATAATGCGAATAATAAGTACATTTAATTTTTTTTACACCTGTTGTATACTGTTTAAGTAGAAACAATTAATTAATAATTTATAAATTTGTTTTTATTTTGCATACTTTTGTAAACTTCTGTAGTACCGTTTGTCACAAGCAAAAGAAGTAATTGTAGTTTTTATTTGTATGGAGACAAAGATGGCTAAAAGAAAAACAGTTTTTAATATTCATTCTCTTGAAAATGTAAAATAAATAAAATTAAACAAATTTTAATTTAATTTGGCGTTTTCTTTTTCATAATATAAGAAGAATGTTAGTACCTATTTTACACTGTATCTTATTTATTAACATAAATAAGATCTTAATTAATGCGATTAATAAATCCAAGAAATAAATAATACACATACAAAATTAAAAAGAAATTCAAATGGTTCTCTTGGCTTCTTTTTTTTACACACCCTGTATATAGTTTATTTAACAACTTATTTGATTGGCTGGTATGACCATAGATAATAGGGTTTGACATAAGTGGAAACTTGTGTTGTTGTATATTGTGCATCTATTTATTGATGAATATTTATTGAATTTTACAAATATACCAATTTTACAAGAAGAACGTTCGAAAAAACTATTTACATTACATTTTGTAAGTGTTTAGAATTTCAACAGTATTGTATTTTAACTTGACCTCATATATTTAGTTATGGGAGAAAAGAAACACATAATGAAGAAAGAAATGGAATTACGTGGAAAAGAGTCTGTTGAGGAAAATATTTGTGTTGTTACAAGAGTTCGCCCCTTAAGTTCAAAAGAAGTTGAAACGAATTGTCCAAACATTGTTTCTGTTGACATTGAAAATAGAATGTTGTCTATTACAAAACCTGGAGAATCAACTAATAATAAGCCAAGAACGTTTACATTCAGTTTTGATTATATTTTCCCTGAAACATCTTCACAGGTAAATCATTGTATGTTATCCTCAAAGCAGTTGTTAACTTGTTTATTAATACAGATGGATGTTTATCGTAATGTGGCTAAACCAATAGTTGATAAGGTTCTTGAAGGATATAATGGCACATTAATTGCATATGGTCAGACAGGGACAGGGAAAACCTTTACAATGAGTGGTGATGATGATCCCAGCATGCAAGGAATAATTCCAAACACATTCAATCATATTTTTTCAAAAATATCATCTACAACTGAAGACATAATATTTGCTATATCTGTTTCTTATTTGGAAATTTATAATGAAGAAGTTAAAGACCTTTTAGCTGGAAAAAACGATAAGAAATTAAAAATGTATGAGAATGAAGATGGTGCTGTTTATGTAAAGGATGCCATCTGCTTAGCAGTTGATTCTGTTGAATCAATTACAGAATTGATGAGAAGAGGCAATGCCAACAGAAAAACCAGGGCTACATTAATGAATGACAGAAGTTCTAGGTCCCATGCTATATTTATGATTAATATTGAGCAAAGATGTCAAGGAGACAACACAATGGTGCTGGGAAAATTGAATCTTGTTGACTTAGCTGTATGAGAAAACTAATACAATTTTCTACATTTATTTACAAATAATTGTATTTATCGTAGGGTTCAGAAAGATTAATCAGGACTCAAGCAACTGGAGATGGATTAAAAGAAGCAACCAACATAAATCAAAGTCTATCAGTCCTAAGTAATGTTATTGCAACATTGGCAGAAGGAAAGGGAGGTCATGTTCCCTATCGAAGTTCTAAACTCACTAGGCTTCTTCAAAATTCCTTAGGAGGCAACTCTAAAACTACAATTGTGTGTTACAACTATTCATAACGAAAATATAAAATATAATTAATTGTTTTATAATTTTAGATTGCTACAGTTAGCCCTGCTTCTATGGACTTTGAAGAAACACATTCTACGCTCCGATACGCAGCACGTTGTAAATTGATTAAAAATAGGGCTGTTATTAATAGAACTTCATCTACTGGTTTAATTGCCCAGTTTGAGGCTGAACTTCAAAAACTCGAAATGGAGTTAGCTCTAGTTAGTGCCCACGAAAAAGAAGAAATTGAGATGATCAATTCTAATCACAACATGGTGATTTTTAGTAGTTAACTTTTTTTCTGAGCTGAACTTCAAGAAATTATTTTGCTTTTCTTGAAGTGCAGAACAGCCTAAAAAGACGTTAACATCAATGAATACCTAAGAACCACAGTAGCTTTAAGTAATTCAATGTTAATTATTTCATTTTAGAAGCGAGTCAAATGCAGTAAGCAGAAGATTTCTACTCCTGAAATTGACGAGGAAGTTAAACGACAGGAGGAAGAATTAAAATCTACAGAGTATGGTTTTACACTAATTAAATTTGTATGAATTGATTATTAAATTCGTTTACAGAGAGCAAAAGAACGATTTACTTTCTCGTATATCTAGTATTCAGAAATTAATTCTAGTTGGAGGAGAAAATTTGATTGAGAAAGCTAAGAGGCAGCAGTTTCTTCTGGAATCTTCAGATGCCGAGCTGAAGAATCTTGATAAGTCTCATAAACATCTACAAGAAGAGTTAGAAAAGAAGGGGGTAATTATATATTTCCTGAACGTCTTTTTAAAAGTACTAAAAAAAGTTTTCTTTTAGGCTGAAAGGATAGACGTTGAAGAAAAGTATAACACCCTTCAAGAAGAAGATACTGAACTTACTAAAAAGATTTTAAAATGTCAGGAACAGTTGTCAGCTATAAAAGAAGAGTATGCTATTAAAGAGCATGAGTATCAACGCGACGAAGAAGCTTTAATTGATAGCAACAGGCTTTTACTGAGAGAAGTGCAGCTAGCCAATGTAATGACTGCCCAATACATTCCTAAAGAATACTGGGTGAGGATTTCTATTCAAAATTATGTATATTCTTGTCCTAAAGTAATCAAATTTATAGCGGACGATCGAAAGTAATGTACAGTGGAATAAAGAAACTTTGGAATTCCAAACCAGAGGTGTGGCTTACACGGGGAATAACATGCAGCAAGGAAGAGGAGATAATGGGAGTAATGTCCCCTATGCATATGGGATGAATCGACCTTATGGGGAGTATCATAGGAAACCAAGAATCCGTCATTCTAGTGTACCACGTCCAAGGAGGTATATTTATATGACAAAAGGAAGTCGCGCCCAATAGAAATGGTACTGCACTTTACTGAATTATTTAATCGAAATTATTTCGGTGTAGGGGATTTCCTGAATTTTTCTTTAGCAGATCTTTTGCTAGTCAATTTGCTTAAACCTGTGATTTCAGTGAATTCCTTTCTCTTATTATTATACATATTGTTATATTTATTTATTAATTTTGTTAAAAATGACGTATACTTCAGATATAAATAAAAAAATTTTCTAACATCTTGCAGGCTTGTATTGTTTTATTTTAATAAATCTTATTAACAAAAATAATTTGTACTTAATTGCCGCCAATATGTTTTAAAATCTAAAAATAAAGGAGTAGTAAACCTGCACATAGTGGATGTATGTTGGGTTGCCTACTCGTTTTAATTTAATTTAAAAATTTAGTTAATCAAGTTTATTTAAAAAGATAATATATAATAAGTACCCGTGTTGCTATATGGTTATTATTATAATTTATTTTTCTATTTTGTGGTGTATTACGTTGATGTAGATTTTACTCCCTGTGGCATTTTTAATAAGCATTTATTCATAATTTGACTATGACCTATAACCTATGATCTTTTCCATTTCTTGTTAAATTTGAGATATACTGTTTAATTTGTTTAAAGTGTCCATCCAAATTAAATTATGTCTTCCATGTGGAATTCTGTACGAAAACTACCTCTTAGAACTTCAATACTTAAGGTATTTATAGAAAAAGTGATATGAAACTATAAGTTGTTTATTTGAAAGTTGAGTAGTAAGGCCCCCCCGGTCCTTATTATTTTAGGTACCAGTTAGATATATTAACCTCTTAGAGTATCAGAGCAAATCATTATTGAAAAAGCATGGTGTTGCAATTCAGGATTTCTGTATGGTGGATGATTCGGGGACAAACCAACTTGATAATTTTAGTAAGTATTGAGTGTTCCACCAATAATTTGAATAATTATTTCACTATTTGTTTTAAGACGCCAAAGAGTATGTTATCAAAGCACAAATATTGGCTGGAGGTAGAGGAAAAGGACATTTTGATTCAGGTTTCAAAGGAGGAGTACATTTAACTACTGAGTAAGATATGGTTTAATTAGAAAATTCAAACTAAACGTGACATTTTGTAGTCGTAATAAGATCCAAGAGATAGCCAGGCAAATGTTAGGCCATAAATTAATTACAAAACAAACTCCACAAGATGGTATATTAGTAAGGAAAGTCATGGTTGCAAGAAGTGTGAATATAAAGAGAGAGACGTATGTTTGTATTTTAATGGACCGAATGAGTAATGGTCCTGTACTTATTGCTTCACCAGCTGGGGGAGTAGATATTGAAGCTGTTGCAGAGAAAACACCACACCTTATCAAAAAAGTTCCAATTGATATCTATGAAGGTACCTAGTTTAAAATTAATTTTCTCAATAGTAAAACATGTTTTCTTAAAGGTCTCACAGATTCCACTGCCAAAGAAGTCGCTCAATTTTTAGAATTTAAAGGAAATTTACAAGAAAAAGCAGCAGATCAACTGAAAAAAATTTGGGAACTTTTCCTGAAAGTAGATGCTATCCAAGTGGAAATAAATCCGTTTGTAGAGACAGAAGAGGGAGAAGTAATTTCTGTAGATGCCAAAATGAACTTTGATGATAATGCTGCATATAGACAAAAAGAAATATTTGCAATGCATGATACTTCTGAAGATGACCCTAGGGAAGTTGAAGCAGCAAAATACAACTTAAACTACATTGGAATGACTGGAAATATAGGGTAAGATCATTTTGTACACTTGCAATGTAACTTTTTAATCTGTAATGATTTCTAATTTATGGTATTTATTTCTTGATAGGTGTTTGGTGAATGGTGCAGGTTTAGCAATGGCTACTATGGACATTATAAAATTGTATGGGGGCGATCCAGCTAATTTTTTAGACGTGGGAGGATCAGTTAAAGAAGACCAAGTCAAAGCTGCATTTAAAATATTAACTTCAGATGAAAATGTAAAGTCAATCCTTGTGAATATATTCGGGGGTATCGTTAACTGCGCAACTATAGCTAATGGTATTGTTGGAGCTTCAAAATCAATTAATTTCGATATTCCGTTAATTGTTCGCTTGGAAGGTACAAACGTAAATGAAGCAAAGAAGATAATAAAAGAGTGTGGCCTTGCTATACAGTCTGCTGACGATCTTGACGACGCTGCCCAGAAGGCTGTTAAAAGCATTGATAAAGCTCAGAAAGTAACTGCATAAAATTGTTATCTGTTTGTCGTATAGTTATATTTTTTATATCAATTTATAATTTCCGATTTGTTGTTTGTTAATTAAGAACTGATATTTTTACAATTTGTACCTTGGGTACTTAAAACAATAAATTAATATAATTGCATTATCTTTTCTTGTATTTAAAATAAAACTCGCATGAATTTTCCACTATATATTATTAAAACGAAAAAATAATTCTAATCAGAGAAATAATTAAGATATAACGTAACTATTTATGATTTAAAAGAAATAAAAGAGTATTTAAACCATTCCATATTTTATTAACCCAAAGAAATGATTTATTAAATTTAAACTAATTGAAAATTAACTCAAAGAAAATGTTTAGTCATAATCGAATATTTAGATGTAGAAATAATATAGAAACTGCAAAACTAGAATTGAAAGATTTGAAAAAAGAATTATTATTCAAGTGTTGTTACTCGTTTGAGTTTTTTTTCTACTGTTTGCCGTGTGCATTACAAGTAAGGTAATTAATCGCACGTCAAACAGCTGACAAATTTTTTCATTTTGCAATTTTTTTTATTATTTTTAACGTGTAAGTGTGTAGATTTTTTTCAATAATTTCAAAGCTATCAAAAGATAAGAGAAATACAACTACAAGAAGGGAATAGCAAACGCAAATAACTATATAAATGCTTCTTCCCCTAAAAATGATAAAAGTTGAAGAAACGATTACTCTTTTTTGATTTGAGAAGCAGCCTGCTTAGCCTGGTGAGCCTGTAATACTGCAACAGCTTCTTCAACTTTAGCCTTGAGAGACTCATTATGTTCCAACATGTGCAGCAATTCAGAATTGTCAATCTCCAACAACATTCCAGTGATTTTTCCAGCCAAATCTGGATACATTCTTTGGATAAGTGGGAAAAGCCGTTCACCAAGCATCTGCTTTTGTTCTTGAGGTGGTGCTGCAGCCAACATTGTGGCTGTAAGTGGTTCTTGGCCTTGAATATGTACCGCTTGCTGAACAGGGGCGGCCCCGCTAATTGTAAGGCCTTGGGGTGGATTGCGCATGTTTGCGGTGTACTTATAGTTTGTGGAACGATTACTTCCTGCAACAACCCCTTGTGTGGCAAGAGGACGACCTAAAATTAATATTTTGCATGTCACAAATTAACAGGAGCATCAATAATTATTGCTTCTCGAAAAACTCCCTTAAAAAGAAAAATACTATTAACTAAAAAACGAGACAAGACAGCAAAAAATAAAACAATATGCCCTAAAAAACTAAAACATTAAAAAACAAGGTAGGGAAGGCAAATTTAAAAAACAAATATTTAAATTGAATAAAAATGGAAACAATACCAATTTTGCATGAGCAACAATTTTTCTTGGAGCACCCTTCATGTTTCGACATCATGCGGCAAAACATGATTAGTTTATACTTTCTTATACCATTAACAGATTTAAACAAAACAGACATTTTCGAGCGAAATTAATAGCAAATTTACCAAGATCCACACCTCATCACACACTTTATACAAAACACTTTTACCATGTGATAGCCAAATATACCATTCACAATACCTATTTATCACTAAGTAGATATCCATATAACTATAATCTTGCATTCTTTTGATACAAATAATACAACCAATGCATTGCTATCACACAAATGAAAAAATAGAATTTAATTTAAAATTTTCAGCTTCTACTGACAAGTGCATAACGTGAATGATACAGAAAAAAATGTAAGAAGATAAAGATACCAAGACAACCAAATTACTATTTTCTTTTTTTTAAAGTCGCGACAATGTGGTAAGTGCAGAATATTTAGTAATTTTCTTTTACAAGTATTAAATGTATTGGAAAATACTTTTTAATAGAAGTGAGGGTATAGGTAACAAAAGAAAAATGAACAAAATGTATAGTTAGTTTAACATTAATCGCCCCACAATATTGAAACTAAAACATTCTCTCTATTATCTCATGCAAAAATTTGTATAAATAGACAAGAAAAATTAAAAATTTTTAGAGAAAATCAAATGAAGAGAGCCCATTTGAAATTGTGTTTAAAATTTGACACCAGATATTTTCCAAAAAAAATTATACTTCTCCATCTAGCAACTGCCCAGCCCCTACCTTGCATACTGGGAGGTTGTTGTCCAGTGATAGGTCTAGGAACGCTGACGTTACCTCGCATAGCTCCGGCTTGATTTGGTGGCCTTGGTGCGGCTCTATAGGAGTTCTGCAATCCTGCAGCATAGGCGTTGGTTCCAGTTTGAGCACCAGGACGTACCTGAGGTTGAGCAGGCCATCTTGGTGTTGTACGAATCTGCGTCATTTGAGATGCTGCATAATAGCGTTGTGGTGGTTGTGGCATTGTAGGTACGAAGTAGCCGCTGGTGCCACTTGGTTGGATGAATTGGTTCATTTGGTGCATACGCATGTTGGCCATACGTTGCATGTATTGGGATGTTAAATGGGCTTTCCTGTCTTCTTTGCGTTGCGCTAGAGCTACATAAAGAGGTTTGGAGCCTACTATACGGCCGTTCATTTCAGTTACAGCTTTGGTTGCTTCCTCTGGAGATGAGAAGCAAACAAACCCAAATCCTTTACTACGTCCATCTTCTAACATGACCTTTAGAATACAATATTTAAATGTTAATATGAAAAATTAATATTTAAATTCTATATACTTTAGCTGAAGTAATTGTTCCAAAAGGTGAGAATTCCTTTCGGAGACGCTCATCGTCGATGGTATCATCCAAGTTCTTTACATATAAATTGACTCCCTGGTAGCGGTTCATACGTTCCATTTTCAGTTGTTCAAAGCGACGTTTTAACTCTTGCTGTCGTTCTGCTTTCTTTTGAGCCCGGCCAACATACATAGACTTTCCTTCAACAATTTCTTTTCCTACAGAAAGCAACATTTATTAAGTTTACATCAATAAAATGAGATTGTAATTTACCATTTAGTTCTTCAACAGCTGCTTCTGCAGAATCAGGATCTTCAAATGCAACAAAACCAAAGCCACGAGATTTTCCATCATCAGTTCTCATAATTTTCAAGCTGGTTATGTGGCCAAATTTCTCAAACAGTGTTCTAAGTTGATCTTCAGTCATATCTTCACCAAAGTTCTTAACGTAGACATTAGTGAAGAGTTTAGCTTTCTCACCTAATTCCTTTTCACGTTCTTTACGGGGAATGAATCTACCAACATATACTTTCTTTCCATTCAACAGCATACCGTTTACTTTCTCAATGGATTTGTTAGCAGCTTCTTCAGTTTCAAAGTGGACAAAACCATAGCCCTTACTCAATCCAGTTTCATCCTGAGCTACTTTACAACTTAATATATTACCAAAGGCAGAAAAGGTGTCATACATAGCCTTGTTGTCAATGCTTTTATCTAAATTTTTGATAAACACGTTTCCTACACCGGATTTACGTAGGGAAGGGTCACGCTGTGACCACATAATGCGAATAGGACGCCCCTTAATCAAATCAAAATTCATGGTATCTAACGCTCTTTCGGCTGTAATTATAAACGTTTCAATTTTGAAATATACCTAAATGAAGTGCAAAAACAACTTACCATCTGCAGGTTGTTGAAAATTAACGTATGCATAGCCCAAACTGCGGCGTGTTATCATATCCCTGCAGACACGAATCGAAAGTACGGGGCCTGCTGTTGAAAATTTTTCGAAAAGCATTGCTTCAGTAATATCCGAATGTAAATCACCGACGTACAAAGACGCCATGGGGTAATTCGGTGCACCAGGATTCATTTTGCTGTTTTTGATACGCTACACACTTACACAATGTCAGACAATGCGTTCTGGAACTGTAACATATGAAACTAAATTTTGCAATTAATTATTTACAAAATTACGTTTTTGAACCGTTTTTCGATTTTTTTGGTTTTTTCTAATGTTTTTTATATTTTTTTTCTTTTTTTGAAGAGTTATTCTCAATTTTATGTGGGTTGTGTGACCTACAAAGGAACACAACCTCACCTTCTCAGCACTACTTAAAGAAATAGAGCAACGTTCACCGTTTAATTCTGCTTATATACTCACCGGATGTTACCCACCAAATGACGTTTTTAGGCTTTATTTCTTATCAATATTTACTGAATATATATTAAATAATTCATTTAACATTATATTACTCTTAATAAATTACCAGTTAAACTTACAAAAACCATATTAAAAATGAAAAGTATTTATGTTGATTGTCATTTATTTCAAACCATCATGTTTGTCAGTGTCATTTCCGGAATCCAGAGAAAATGCTAACCTTGAAGAATTAGCGGTATTTTTAAAAAGGCACAACTTTTGATACTATTAGATTGTTTCATGTAAAAATCAAATATCATATTTGTAAATATGAATAATTAATTTGTGTAAACAGCTTGTAATTCTTATCTATAAATTTCCGATAAATTCGTTCACACAAAACCAATTTTTTGATTAAAAAATTGAGATTACGTTTTTATTATATTGAAATAAGATTTAATTTTCATTTTTCAGTAGTAAATAGACGCATATTTTGAAACTTTAATTTATTAATTGCAGAAACATGTTTATTAAAATAATAATACAAAAAGATCTAATACAAGGCTGCTTTTTAGCTTTAAATCTTTGGAGGACATGTGAAATACAAGTTATAAATATATTGTGAACTCAGTTATTGAAGATTTTCTAAATTAAACTTTTAAACAAATGCTAACACTTAAATTAATCATAAGCTAAAATATGTTTATGATAAAACAACAAGTAAGCTTCTGAATTGAGGACATCAGCTAGACTAGCTCTACTTATATTCTGATCATCACATTTAAACCAATAATTACGTTGCTGTCTCACAAAGCAAATGTAGTGACCAGTGTTGACGGAATTCCCTTCGTGATTAATAACAGCAAACAAGGAATATCTATTGTCTGGAGGCACAATACTTGGCGTTTGACTTCTGGCTTGACTGGTAAATGGTGTCATATCCAAAGTTTCAGGAAATGAAATAAATGAAGAGATTTTGATCTTCTTCTCCTTTTCTCTAATGTGAAGGAATCTTTTGAATTGAAATGTTACAACAACAGGCAAAGTTTTAACACTTAGTTGTTTAGTAGAGACCTGGGGGGATCTGCAATTAGAGCATTCAATTTTAGATGATCCTAGGTGCTCAGCTCTGGTGTAGCGTTCTAAACATTCAATTAATGATGTTGGAGGTTGCTCTTCCATGGAGCCCAAATCTAGAGAGAAATCAGATATTGGATCATAAGTTCTAGAGATGCCATTGCATTCTTGACACATAACATCACTTTGAAGAGTACCAGTGAATATTTGATCTACTATGCAAGTACACCTTAACTTGTTTTTGTCTTTGTTTATTGATGGGGGCATTGATTCTTCAAAATGTTGGTGAAGAACACCCAAGGTAGCAATGAGAAATTCTTGGGCATCTTGTTGCACATATCCAGCTAAATGCTCTGCTCTAGTCCATATGTGATATAAAAATTCATGTAAAGAAAGAGGTGATTTTTCTCCATTATAAAATTCATAGAACAGTCTTGAAATTAAGCAGGAACTAAGATCTTTACATTGATGTATGTCAGTAAAGAAGTAGTCTCTGAGTAATGGTGTATGAGTAAGTGCTTGAATAATGCAGTTCATGAAGCAGGTTGCTCCCAAATTTAATAAACCTCTTAAGCCTACTGTTGAATCTAATGAAATAGTGTCTATCTTTGTTCCATGTTTATTAACAATTTCTCTATCAGATTCAGGAACGTTCCGGGTTGCCCAGTTAAACATTCTTATATGAAATTTACCTGCTGATATTTTGTTTTCCAATCCGATATTATCAATATCCTTGTCATATACATAATCCTTACACTGAGAGCAATGAACTTGACCATAACAAAGATCCATGGAAAGGCAATGTCTTAATTTGTTTTCTGTGTGTTCTCTAATGTGTTTGTGACATCCTAGAAAAACACAATGCAGACAGGAATGTAAAAAGGGCCCCATCTTCTTGCACACATGACAAAAACTATTTTTTAATTTTGCTTTTCTTGCATGGTTTGAAGAAGTCATAACAAAAATGGCATGAAGAATTCTATAAGCCTTTACACCTGTAGTTGATTTGTAGTAGTCCAAGTGGGCACAACCATTTGCCATTTTCTGAATTTTTTCCTTGCAAAGTCAGCACTATTTTCAAATACATTAAAAAAATCTATGACTTTACACAAATATTTGTTTCTTGAACGAGAATTTGCGACGTTGGCGAGGTTAAAACATTTGTTAAACAGCTGTTTGCAATGATGCTGCCAACGATGCCAGTTTTACTTAGTTTATATGTTATTCAGGATATTAGTTTTAAAGAGTATTTTAATTTAATTGTTAATAATTATAAAGACAAGCACATAATTNATACAAATTTGCCTTTTTATAATTATAAGGTAAGTAATTGATACAGAGGTGTATGTTGGGTTGCCTATCGATAAGGGTTAAATTTTCATATAATTTTCTGTGACGTAATAGGCGGGATCTTGAAACTTTTAAATTTAAAATTGATGATGGCGCGGTGTATGTTGGGTTGCCTACCGATAAAGGTTAAATTTTCATATAATTTTCTGTGACGTAATAGGCGGGATCTTGAAACTTTTAAATTTAAAATTGATGATGGCGCGGTGTATGTTGGGTTGCCTACCGATAAAGGTTAAATTTTCATATAATTTTCTGTGACGTAATAGGCGGGATCTTGAAACTTTTAAATTTAAAATTGATGATGGCGCGGTGTATGTTGGGTTGCCTACCGATAAAGGTTAAATTTTCATATAATTTTCTGTGACGTAATAGGCGGGATCTTGAAACTTCTAAATTTAAAATTGATGGCGCGGTGTATGTTGGGTTGCCTACCGGTAAGGGTTAAATTTTCATATAATTTTCTGACGTAATAGGCGGGATCTTGAAACTTTTAAATTTAAAATTGATGATGGCGCGCTTGCTATCATGTCTTCGTAAACGATTAAAAAAACGTTTGTGGCTGAGTTTATCGTTTAAATTAAGTTAATTACTAAACTGTGCAGATGCTTTCATGTAATGAAAGGAGAATTCGCTGTTTGCAGTTATTTTTTTTGTGTTTTACATACAATATCAACTTTTCGCTAAGCATTTTTGAACGATTAGTCTCATAATGGGCTGGTTTGAACTGGAACCTTATAAATTGTATTTTACCTGTTAATTGCATAGGTAGGAAGGTAGTATTGTACTAGGAATCTATCTAGGTAGCTGTTCATGGCTCTTTCAGAGATTGCGCAGGTAGATTTTCATGGATTTACCTGTGTAATGTACTTTTGACAGTTCTCCTCAAACGAGCGTAGTGTGTAGTGTTTCATGAGCGATTTTATGTTCGTATTTGTGTATGTGTTTCATTTTGCGGGAATAATTTTATGTATACAACAGGTTGGTTAATTTCACTTTTACTTATTAAAACAAATCCCATATATATTTATTCTTACCTACGCTAATTAATCACATTTTCAATTATATGTACCTATACCTCTCCGAAATTAAACTTTTTTTTTTTTAAGTTAAAGTATTAGTGACAACTTATTTTATAGTTTTTTTTTACTGATTGGAATTATTTTTGTAGTATTTCGTAATAAAGTAAATGTAAAATGACTACTAATTTTTTTATATTAATTTGTGCTGAAAAAGTTTTTTCTGTATAGATTTGTTGGAAATAATGACCATACGAGTTTTTTTTTTATTAAATATGATAATTATCCTAAAACTATTTTTTTTCGTGTTTGTTAAGTGTATTTTTCTACTAAACAATTTTTTATTTCAATAAAATACATTAATCTGCAATTTTTGCAGTTATGGTTGATAGTTAATGTTTATTAAGCATTATTTGGCAGTGTTAGTAATTTTACCTGTTTTTTCCGCAACTTTTAAGTTCAAAAACCTTTTTTATTATGTATGTGTGTATGTACGTATGCCATTTATATAAGCGTAATTGTTATAAATATTTAAATCTACAATAGCCATTAGTTAATAAAAGTTTTCAATTATCTTCGACTGTTTATTCTTTTATCAGTTTGTACTTACAATATTACAAAATCCACAGAAATTTTACAAAGAGTTATTAATCGGTCACATATTATTGCAGTTAAAAGTTCAGCAGTTGTTCATATCGGTTTATTATAAATAATAGTGTGCTTACAAGTAAACGCAATTATGGTAAAAATTTCTGTCACGTTTTCTATAACACATATTACCTATAAACACTTTCATAAATGTCTTGTATGATATTATTATGTTATGATGCTGAATATTACATATTTCTAAAGGTAATATTTTTGTTACGACATTGGCCCACTTTCATAGGTATAGATACATTCATTTGCGCAACTTTTTTTATTGCTATTTAAATTAGAGTTTGGACTTTTTTAAAAAACCAAACACAAAACACGAGTTATAGAAGTTTCAATTGCGGTCTATTTGTGTATTGCTTATTGTCAGTTCGACGTTTAAAAATGTTTTTGAAACTAGTTTTTATTAATAACCACGATGCGGAAGTTGTACCTATTTAACAAAGTGTAGTATTAAAGACTATTAACCTGAAATATAATAAAAATTGGTTTACCGCTAACGTGTTACAAACTAGAATACACTCGCATTACTAACGTTTAGTTAACCATGACTTTTATTTCCGTTTTGATGTTAGAACATTTCGCGTTAAAAAAGATAGCTTTGCAAAGCAAGTATACAATTAATTATAGTATGCCAAAATAACCAAATCTGTTATTTATTTAACCAATATTAAATAACGATATTGTTGTACGTTAGCAAATAGTTTTGCTGTTTTAATATCAATTATTAAATTGGCTATTTTGAGAAGAATGTAATAATTAGAACAACGTTGTAAAATAAATAAAAGCGTTCGTGGTGGCAGAGTTCAGCAGAACTATGTTGGAGCACTGATTTAACCATATTACATTCCTTTTAGTTTAGTATTGCTTACCAACATTCCTAAGACAACCGGTCATTTCGTATTTTTTCGATCGAATTGGCATTTCGAGATGAATTTCTCGACGGCATTTTGTTTGATGTGTGCCCGTTTGGATTGATTATTATATAAGCGATCTTTTGCGCAATCACTTTCTAATTTCAACTTGTATATGTATTGTGGACCGCAAGGCCCTTTTATTTTACCAGGTGCAGCTTTTATAATTCTTCTGTCTCCGCTCGCTTGGAGACGATGTAAATTAATTTTACGAAATCGAAGGTCGTCTCGTGTTTATTATAATAAAAAGCAATTCTGAAGAAAGAAACATCACCGATTTTTAAAATAATATTGTTCATGAGCATTTAGAGGTTTTTTTCAAAAAGTTTATTGAACTTTTTGTCTGAATGTTGCTTTTGAAATAGCTCAAAATAACTGCATTGATTAACTGATTATTTATTCAACTAGTTCTGTTTTGTGCAATTTTCCTATCTGATGTTATAGTATTACATAGAGTGAGATTTGCTACCGCAAAATGTATCTTAGTCTAGCCAAGTTGTGCGTGTTAAATACGTATATAATTACTGTAGTTTTACAAATTTCTAACTGTAGTTTGTTTCTGTACGATGCCTTTTCGTAACTAAACCGTCTTCCGTAGTGTTTCTTAAGAAAAACAAAAATGCATAGTTATTTTGTTTAAATAAACCGCAGGTTTTTGATTTGACCTTCTGGGTTAGTCGCATTTGCAACGGGTTAATTAAAATTTGTCAAACAAAATTATAATTCGCTAGAAAGAACGGTAAACATCGCGTGTATTCGAAATCTGGTATAACAATAATTTTTTCCCAAAGACATTACAGAATACAGTTTTCACATAATGTGTATTTTGAGTATTTAATTTGTTAATCAACCATTGTTACGTTAATTAAGTTTACAATATATCTACCAAGTAAAAAACTTGCGTCATGAACGCTAAAAAGTACATACACGTTAAATATACTACAAGTATAAAATCGTTATAAGCTGATAGTTTCAAAAAATAAAATATTTAGTTAGATAATAATGATACTGATCATTACCGNACGAAAAAATAAATAAATTTCCATATCCACACCTGTCAGGGTCAAGCGACATGAAGCATACAAATTAATTTGCTTAAATGCTTTAACAGATGGCAAGATGGCAATTAGCTAATTTTATTTTTAACTTTAATAAAGCTAAAGTATCTTTTTAACAATATTGGACGCGTCTCCTTAACGAATCCTTTCTATAATAATTTATATTTATAGGTTTGTGATAAGCCCAGTACGAGGCATTATTATCTTATGCGATACAACCTTAACGAAGTTCTCTTCGTTTAAGTTGTACCATGGGGTAATAATATCGTAGAGGAAAATAAGTTGCTGTAATTACAGTTTCTTGTGTCTTTTTCTTCATTTTGAAAATCACAGTTGCATACGGCTATGGGGACGTGTACTTAATTAAAACCTGTTGTGCAATTTTGTTTTTCAATAAAATAAGAAAATTTTAATTGTACGCGATACAGCTCACTAAATTTACTTTTACTTTGAAGAAGTTCGTCTTAAAGTGAAATTAAAACATTCGATATTTTGATCAAAAATTATGAATATTTACCTATGTTTAAGCGATTGAAAAATTTTGTGAAAGATTATAACAGAACTGGTAATATCTTTTAGCCTGGAGCCATATACTTAATTGTGGACACGGGCAGGCACTTAAATAGATCAATTCCAATAAGAAATTCCATGCATTGCAATAAAGGAAATTAATTCGAATGTTTCCTCTTGCTTTATGTGATTAATAATTTAATAATAATTTGCATCTATTTTAAAATGATATCATGTGGATGTTATGCATTTAAACATGACACAAGAGGAAATGATTTTATAACAGTCTTTCCTAGATTACAGTTTAGACTTAAGAAGGAATGCCTTACGGTAATTGTTTTATTAACAGAGTTAATAAATTATTGTTCGAATCGTTGCCTGGTAAATTATTATAATTACCTATAAAATAAACATCATAAATATGTACCTATTTCCTCAATCGTTCATATATACTTTTTAAAAGTTAAAAGAAGTTTTGTTGTCCAGCACAATAAAAATTAAAAAGTTGCCTATACATTGGTACTTAAGTTGTGCAAATTCAAATAATTCCTAGTTTTAAAGATTGTTTTTCGAATAGGTAGTAGGTACATTGTGTGCAATTCTATTTGTGTGCCACACCTACAAATGTATTATGTGCGCTTAGAGAGAAATATTTATATTTATTTCAGAATTTACCAACTGTAGAAGGAATTTTTACTATTAGGTCGTTCTGATTTATAATTAACTGGAATGTAATTTAACTTTACGAGATAGGTTTTAATGAAAATTCTATTTAGAAATTCAGGTATTCCAGTTTTTGTTATTTATTGGATCTTCTCGACGACAACTTTCTGCATTTTATATCTTAGATTTGTATCTTTGTTTATCCATGCTTTACTTCTAATTAGCATAAATAAGAAACATGTAATCGCCACAACACCAGCAAGAATACCAAAGATTTTTGGTATAATTAGATACTTCATTCAAGTCACTTCTTAGAGAGTAAGCTTGATTCTCAACTCAGTTTGTTACAATAATCTTCAAAAATTTTTGGATTATAATAAAATTTAACAATTTTATATAATCTTCGTTTGTTTCCTTATTGTTGGGGATACCATTGCGCCACATGGTACAGGTGTTTACGTAAAAATTTTGCGTAAACTTGTGAAAATTTATTGTGTCTATGCTAGGACATTTGCATCTTGAACGATGAGTGGAGAAAGTTAAAAATTCACTAACCAGTCGTAACAAAAGTATCTGCCCCAGGGGTGTTTCGTTACCTACTTAGTAATATATATATATACTATGTACATTTATTTGTCTAATAGTGAAAGTATTATCGTAAAATTTTAGCTAGGTATTTATTAGACAACTAGCTGACTTCAATAATTATTATACAGGATGTATTACGTACATGCGTTAAACAATGTTAGACATGTTTTCCTTATTGATGAGTTTTCTAAAACTAAAGTTCATTTATTTGCAACTGTGCAGAAAAAAAAAACGGAATTCTTTGTCTGTACATTCTTTTACTTTACTAATACACTCACAATGGTAGACTTTACTCGAACATATATGTCTAGATAGTGCATTCTTTTCGCAGCTTGGTATGCTAAGGTAAAAACATGCTAATTGTTTAAATAAAGAACTTATGTAGGAGTTCCCTATGTTAGCACGATTTTTTTTTTAAAGAAATTAACGTAGAAAGCACTTTACATTTTTGCGGAAGAACATTAGGTACCTATAAAGAAAAAACTAAAAATTAGTACCTATCCCGTTATCGTTACTATTAGAATTAGTAACTGCACCATTACTCCGTCCTTTACAAATAAATAATGTTTAATTTTGGTGAAATTAAGAAGGTTATTATGATACTTAATGAAAATAATGTTAATACTTACAAAGACATTCACTAGATGAAATTCGAAAGCATGTAAGTATGTATTGACTGGATCATTACCAATTGTTTATTCGATTCATGTAATGTCTACTTAAAAATGGTAATTGTTTTTGTAGTTAGTTGCTTATCCTGAATACCTGAGAGGTCTAGAACAGTTTCTTTTATTACAGTTACTCAAAGCAAAGCTCTCACTTCCTTCTAATAACGTTTTTCAATTTCACGATTCACCCTTTACCCATTTACGAGAATTTTTTAACACACTTATTGTATGTCCTTGTTTCTTTATTAAAAATATTATATACTACAACAAAGGGAAATCTTTAGAAGTCGAAATTATAAATTTCATTTAATTCATCAGGAAAAGGTTTGGTTTAAATCATTGTTTTGTTGAAGCGGATCTTTGTTGGAAGCATTTTTTAGTAATGTGAATCATCACTGTAGCATTTGGTGTTCCTTTATTTAATTTGTGAACGTGTCTGTCGTTGTATACATGTACGTAAGTACGTATCTACTCTTTTCATGGTCGAATATTTTATTTTTATTAGTTATTTGTACATATATTAAATTTACTTGTTCCTTTACGTAAAAAGATTCACACTTGTACGAGTTAGTCGACATGAAAGACTACATTAGCTTTTCATATCATTTTATAACATTGTCTCTTATAGTTTACAATTAGACAAGAAGTTAAAACTAAATTACAGTGCAATAGTTTTGTGTTTTATTTTACAGAGAAATATTTGAGTCAGGATTGACCGAAAATAATGATATTACACGATTGTATAAATTTCTATAAGTTTTATGTTATAGTTGCTACATAAATAAATATTTGTGATTGAAATTTCAAACACGTTTCATTCTCGTTATTGAAATGCTTTTTGTCAATGATCGCGACGCACACGTACATTTGCACATTCTTTGTACATTTTCGCATTAACATGTGTATGAAGTTAGATACAGGCATTATCAGTACCTGCTGTGAATTTTTTCAATCAACTGTTTTCTACGAAAAAATAAATAAATTTCCATATCCACACCTGTCAGGGTCAAGCGACATGAAGCATACAAATTAATTTGCTAAAAACTTTTAAATATTCTAATCACATCTGTCGCAAAAAAAATATTCTTAAGTGTCCATTGGAATTAAGTGCCTACATATTACAATAGACGATAAAAAACTAAGGACATTCGTTTAATAATATTGATATACTCATGACAAATGACTGGACACACTGTAACTTCTTTACATTATGTACGAGGCATCATCAATCAGATAATCTTAATGAAGTTTGCCTGATTCTGCTCTGGATATGTGTGGAACAGTATCGTTCGTCTGCTGTTGTACGAGACATATTCAGTCAGACTTCATAATCTTCATGATGTTTGTCTGTGTCAGATGTTCTCTGAAGATGTCTGAGGCAGCATCTTTCGTGGGCTATTGTACGAGACATCTTCAGTCAGATCGTCTTCATGAAGTTTCTCTGCTTCAGTTGAACTCTGGATATGTCTGGAACAGCATCGTTCGTCTGCTGTTGTACGAGACATATTCAGTCAGAGTTCATAATCTTCATGATGTTTACCTGTGTCAGACGATCTCTGAAGATGTCTGAAGTAGTAATAACTTTCGTGTGCTATTGTACGAGGCATCTTCAGTCAGATCATCTTCATGAAGTTTCTCTGCTTCAGTTGAGCTCTGGATATGTGTGGAACAGTATCGTTCGTCTGCTGTTGTACGAGACATATTCAGTCAGAGTTCATAATCTTTATGATGTTTACCTGTGTCAGACGATCTCTGGAGTTGTCTGAAGCAGCATCTTTCGTGTGATACTGTACGAGACATCTTCAGTCAGATCGTCTTCATGAAGTTTGCCTGATTCAGTCTAACTTTGAAGATGCCTGGAACACCATCGTTCGTCTGGTGTTGTACGAGTCGTTTCCACTCAGTACTCATAAACCTCATGAAGTTTACCTTGTTCTAATGGTTTAGATGAGCCCTGAAGTTATCTGAAACAGCATCGTTTGTCTGCTGTTCTTTCAGGGCTCAATTTGAAGATGTAGCATGAGATTCGATAATTTGCGTTAATGCTTGGTATGTGGTGTATATTTTTTCTTCCGCCAGTATTTTATAACTTCTATCTGGACGGAGAATGTTAAAATTGCTCATCACGCTTTTTTTGCGTCTATTCCAAGAATTCTGGGCATACAACTCGCATCAGTGACGACGTTCTTCGGATGCTGGAAGAAGAAGGAGATATGCTGTTACGTCGTTGCAATAGATTTACTCTCTTTATTTTTGCTTCAAATATAATAAGACGCTACTGTTGGCAGTCGCCGTACGCGCGTATGCTCCTTGAGACAACAATTGTACACAGCTTAGGGCGTTCTAGATTGTATTTCCGCTTACGATTACGTTTTTAACAAAAGTGATCGTTGACTACATACCTGATTTTTCTTTGTTTTATTTTATACAACGTTACTTATCCGGTTTTAAAAGCAACAGTTGCTAGATTGGTTTGAATCTATTAGATTCGCGAATGCATTTCTTTTTGCACACCGAGAGCTCTATTTCCAGAACATTTTTCACATGGAATTATGTTTCTATCACCTTATTTCAAAATTTGTTTTTTGAATTAGGTAAAAATGCTACAGTAGATATTGAAACTGTATGACAAGAAAATGCTTCGACAAAAAGGTTTATTACAATATTCATTATAATATTGTTTGAATGATATAAAGTCGCCACTATTGCAATTATCGTATAATGCATACTTTACATAATGAATTTATAAAGTTGCCAACTAATAACGGTATGCGTATTCTCTTATAACAAGGAACTTGTAGGTACATATCAGTGGGATCTTTGGGACTGATTGAAGGCATCTAAGAAATGCACTGTGAGACCTTGAAGCGGCTTTACACACCCTAACCTTTGATAATGACCTTCACCTTTATCCTTAGACAACTTATAGAAACTTTTGTATCTGTCGATGAATAATAGCTATTTGCCATATCCAGGTATAATCGCGAACACATCGCATTTATTTTTTAAATAATATGAGAACAAAATATTTCAAGTTAATTGTTTATTATAATGTTTTTTTTACCACGGAGGCGTTGTAGCGTTGCTGTACCATTTAAATAAAAACTGAAAATTGTTCTTGTCTTCGAGCGCTATGTTGAAATTCAGGTGTACGTACCGTGTAGGTACTTATACGAAACTAAATGAAAATAAATTACAAAACTCTAAGGAAATACACAATTAGTCTTGATCAAGGGGTTTTTTCCCAGACATCTTTACCATCATTATAAGAACTGCCATTAGACATTTTACGGTCTCAACTGTGGTAAATAAGCAAGAAAATTTGAAGCAATCCCTGTTATTGTACAGGCTGTTCGAAGAAAATATGAAACTGGAAAACTCTCTTGCCCGTTAAGACGTTTTCGATGATTTTAGATCTGCGATCTATGGAATTGTGTATTTCTTCTTAATCATTATAATTGTAAATAAATTTATTTTAAGATTCTGTATCGGTGTATTATTTGTTCTTTTTATACCTCACATAATGTTGTTATTCATTTCTACAAATATTTATGGTGTAATCACCATGTAATAGCCAGAAAGTATTGGACTGTTCTGTATCTGGTTTATAGGACAACTTTTGTTCTACGATCTACTTTCATAATACCAAAAGAAATTAAATATCAATTAGTAAAAGGTCGCAATTACCACCATTAATATTATTTTTTTATTTAATTGTTTTGTCCTAACATTAATTTTGTACCCATTAAGGTAAGGCTCCGAGCAACTATCAAGCGTGAAACTTCATTTCTCTTAATTACAATATTTATTTAGAATAGTGTTCAGTTAATGTAATGGGTTAATTAAATCTGAAATAGAAACCCTTCAAATTTGAACGGGTTCAACGTGTTTCAGTAAAGTAATATTTTTGTTGCAGGCAATGCGTTGGTTTCGTAAGCAAGGTGGTGCACCAAGACTTATAAGTTTATCACCTTTACGAAATGACTCACAGAGATCGGACCTTACGAAAGAAGATTTAGAGACACCGAAGCGACAAATAAAACACAAATCTAGACAAGGTATCTTTTATTTTCTTGTTCAGCAAAAGTATTCGTACGTAATGAGCAGCAGTGGATCGAACTTGTTTTTGTTGAAAGAAAAAATATTTCATTTAAAGTTTTTGATAAGAAACGTATTTATTATTGTAAGACGAACGCTGTCTGTGTTAAAAATAAGCGACAATATCTGTAATTGTTTATTCATCATCATATTCCAAGCCGTTCGATATAATTATGTACAATTGAAGTTTATCGTCATTAGTCCATCAAAGAATTGTGACTTAAAAGTGTTTTTTTTTTGTTAGACAAATCTCCAGGTCCGTGGGCAAGGAATAAAATCAGCAATAGGAATGAAACTAATTGTTATAACGTTGAGGAGAGTGTAGTTTTCACAGAAAAGTGCTCTAGAAAAAGAAATAAGTCTCGCACTCGCAACTCCTCCGGAAGCATTGCTGATGACGGTCATTCCAGAGAAAAACGGAACCCTCTGCTAGATAAAGTAAAAAATACAAAGTTGTCCTGCTTTCGGTCAGCATCAAACGCTTCTCAATTAGAAAATCCGTCCACTTCTAGTGCGTGTTCGTCAAAAACGTTAGAAGAAAAGAGTGAATTAAAAACTACACTTTGTGAATATAGTGATTTCGATAAAGCTCACGTGGTACAACCGGACGATCTTCTTTTTGACACCCTTCCAAAGTCTTCCTGCTTTTCTGCCAAGTTGCGGGCAATATCGGAGAAATATTTGCAATCTTCCACGAACAGGTTTTTAACAAAACTTTACAAAACCCAGGTGGGATTTTCGTCTGAATCTTCAGTGTCTAAGTCATGTAAAAAGAAAGCAGTTAGTGCGAAACTTCGTAGTTTTTCCTACGGTGCCTTGCCCGGAGTCGAAGAATTCCAGAAGAAACACAATCCGCTATTCCACGAGGACGAGAGTCATATCCTCGATGACACGGAAGATCAGTTGGTGTTGATGGACAATGAAGAAACGGACAGTGGCATAATAGTAACTGATTCAGCATCATCTTCGTTTTTAGAAAACGAAAGTTTTCGGTGTGGTAGTTCAGCGTCGAACGGAAATTATTCATTAGTCGAGACTAAAAATGCTCATTATTTGGACTGTGATAATCTGAACTCGCGTCTTTTACCAGACGTCACACCCCCTTTGCCATGTAAAGACATTTCGAAAAAATCCAAAACGTTTCTGGTCCGTTTACAAAAGAACTGCCCTACTGAAGACATTGGTGTCATCATAGCTACCCCCAAGAAGTACAGGAACGGCTTTGTGATCGTCCAAATCGTCCCTGGAACAATAGCCGATAGGTAAATAGCATAAATGGTATACATATGTGTTTATGATAAAGAAAATAGACGTGTTTACAGTAGATGACACTAGGTCAAGGTTCACTAACACATCTACGTAAGTTAACTGTGTTTGCTTGTTTATTTTTCAGAAATGACTCCCTGACAATCGGCGATAAAATAATCAACATAAATGGAGTTTGGTTAACTGGAATTACCGTTCATGAAGCTCAACAAGCTCTTGAAACGGCATCGTTAACTATCGATTTAATCGTTTCAAGAACTGTAAGTAATAACCAAGCACGTCCACGACCATTGGGGATCATTGAAAGTTCAGTCGATTACGAAAACGTAACGTTTCCTAAAACGAATCCTGCGGAACTGACGCCAGTTTCCGCCCTTAAAAGAAGACAACCGGTTTTTCAGAAGAACAGCGCGAATCAAAGTAACTCTTCTAAAATGAGTCGGCGGAGCTTGGCCTCGTATTCCGATCAAAACAACCAACAAGAAAGACATTCGGATCGTTCGTACCAGGAACCGTCCGAAAACTATTCGAGTTGTTTGTACATTAACAAAAACGAAGTGCACGATATCACAGCGACCACCAACTTTTGTACGTTGCCCAGAAGACCAAGGTCCACTGTTTGTACTTTTCATACGTTCATATTAGAGAAAGGGCCCGGAAAGAAGGCTTTGGGCTTCACTATAGTCGGCGGTAGAGACTCGCCCAAAGGTGCAATAGGCATCTTTGTAAAGACCATACTCGAAAATGGACAGGCTGCAGAAGATGGAAGATTAAGAGCAGGTACTAATTGTTTTCAATCACTTTAAGATTAAGCACAGGTCTATCGTCAGGTCAATTAGATCATTAGGTCAATTAGGTTCTGGATAGACGTAAAATGTGGAAGATTTAGAGCAGGTATTTCAGAGACAGCTACAAAGATCAGGTAAGGTGGATTTGGACTAGACCTTTTAAGACGTTGAATACTCTGGCCGTTTACAAAATATAGAAAACTAAAATCAGAGAGATTTAGATCAGGTGTTTCTGAGACATTGATTGTTCTAGCCAAGTACAAATTCACAATATTAAGAATAGGTAAAGCGAGGTCAATTAGGTTTGAAGAGATGTAATACATAGAAGGTTTATTGGAGTCTGATTACTCTTGCTAGGTTCGAATGTAAAGCAGGTATCATGATGGCCAATTAGGATTGATGACAGGTAAATAGTGGAAGACTTATTAGGGCAGATACTCTAGATATACTGAGGTCAATTAGGGTTGATGAGACACTAAATGTGATCCAAAAGTAGATCCAAAATATATGAAACTAAATCCAGAGAAGTGAAGTCAATTATTAAGACGTAAATCGTAAAATATTTAGAGCAGGTATTTTTGAGTCTAATTACTCTGGCGAGCTACGAAATGTAGTCCAGGTATTGCGATCGCCAATTAGGATTGATGAGACGAAAATGGTGGAAGATTTAATGACGTCAGTTAGGTTTGATGAGATGTTAAATATGGAAGATTTGGAGTAGACCCTTTAAATACTCTGGGTAGATCCAAAATTTCAAAACTAAGACTAGGGAAGTGAGGCCAGTTAAGGAGAGGTAAATGTAAAGAGTTTAGATAAGGTATTTGTGAGACATTGATTGGTCTAGATAGGCACAAATCCTTTATACTAAGGACAGGTAAAGTGGCGTCAGTTAGATTTGATGAGATGTTAAATGTGGAAGATTTGAGGCAGACCCTTTGAGACTTTTGGTACTTTGGGCATACACACAATTTAGAAAACTAAGACTAGAGAAGTGAGGTCAGTTATAGAGAGGTAAATGTGAAGGATTTAGATAAGGTATTTCTGAGACATACATAGGTCATTAGATAGAAGACTTGTTAGTAATGAGCGTCTATTTTTGGGTTTTGTGCATGTGAGATTAAGTGCATCGCTATATAAATAAACTGGTTTTCTCTTTTAGGGGATGAAATTTTAGCTGTAAATGGACATGTTTGCCATGACATATCACATGCAGAAGCGGTCTTGCTATTTAAAAGTATCAAAAGCGGTCCAGTAGCATTACATATTTGCAGAAGAACTCGAAATAAGTCGATGTATGTATTCAGACAAGATTGATATCCCGTTTTTTTCGTTAGTTTTAATTGCTACGATAATTTTTCCTTTTTCAGGTCAACGAAAGCGATGTCCTGCACGGACATAATACAGTCGTCAGTCAACCCAACGGCTTAAAATGCACACCAATGAATAATCTGATTTAAATTTTGTACAAACGTATCAAGCATATATTTTAATAAATTAATAATATAATACATATACATTAAATATATTTGTATTTTATAAAAATTCAATTATTGCGCTTTTTTTAAAAGCCAAAACAAGCCAATCCCATAAAGCGTCTCTTAGAAACGGATGGAGTGCGAACAATCCCGAGATAGACCGAGAGAGTTTGTTGCACTTTAGCTGCCGGGCCGCAGTAGACATATTTGTTCCGCTGCGTCTTACTTCGAACACGTTCTTGTTCATTTGTTGTATACACACCTTTAATCTGCCATTAATCGCTTTTTCACTTGTTTAATAGAATCCCAGTTTATTGGTAAGAAAATTTATAACGAACAACCCGAAAAACACAAGCTACATTTGTACCACCTCGATAAATGTAATACTAATGCGTTCAACTGTTCGCATTTCTTTAAATTAATTATAAATTCGTATTTCTTTAATGTAAATATCAAAATATCGCGGTTATTGCTGTATTGTAATCAAAAATATATATTTTTATTGATAGCAGTAGATTTTCAGGAAAATTAGCATTTTATATCAAGTGTGGTGGTACCAATGAAGAAAATTGTACTGTTAAACGATATTTCGCTTATAATCAGTTGGCTTTTTTCCGATGTGTATAAAACATTATCATCATGTCCTCCGTATGTTTGTAGAGGTTAAATATTAAAGTACTAGTTCTAAACGTGATATTGTTGTGTACGATGTAGCTGCTTTATGAACAAAAAACAATTTTATTAATTCCGTGTGTGCTTCTTATTAAATAAAGTGATTAAATACGTATAAAATATATTGTGTAGGTACTTTGAATTTGACTTTTTGCTAAAAACGAGTTTAACTTCTACCTGTTGGATGATATGCTGTTGCCGGTAAGTGTTTTAAGTAATTTTATTATGCATATTAATTGCTACTGCATTGCCTTATTTAAACAAATGCATTAGTTTATCACAATAGAAGGATAAGCGCATAGCTATTGCGATCGAGCGATAAAGGTAGAAGTTTTAATTTGGCTATTGAATTTTCGTTAATTATGTAAATGCTTAAGCGTCAACAGAAAACTATTCGGAAAGAAATTTAAATTTATTCGGAATTTCGGATGTCGAGTAATTAAAAGTAAATTAAGAGGTGGTATTGAAGAGTCTAGGTAGAATTAATTAGGTCTAACAAAAATAAATGATTGCTAAAAGTCGTTGCCTAGATTGGCAATTGGTAAAATTAGATTGAAATCTTTAAGGCCCTTGAAGATACTGTTGAGCGTAGAAAAGTACTTAATTTAGATAATTATTAAAACAATTCCACAGTAGCTAGGCTCTTAGATATTTATAGAGTGTGGTAGTTCTGTTTTGAAACTGGAGAAAAAGCAGAACAAGCGGATAACGTTTGAATAAACAAAATATCCGAAAAGGAAATTTTGGGCAGACTCGCCAAAAGGCGCAACAGGTACATACTGGAAAGAGCAGGTACTTTTGCTTTTGCTTTTAATCGCTTTAAGGATAAGCCCAGATATATTTAGGTTTGTCGTTAGGTCAATTAGGGTTGGACAGACGTAAAATGTGACAGAATTAGAAGAAATCCTTGTGAGGAATAACTACTTTAGTCAGGTAAGCCCAGATATATTTAGGTATATCGTTAGGTCAATTGGGCTTCATCATCATCATAAGGTCGTCAGTCCTAAGACTGGTTGGACACGTACCTCCACTCTTTCCTATCCTGAGCTAAACTTCGCATTTCCCTAAAACTAGAACA
>NW_020439340.1:163897-167915 GCF_000699045.2 Agrilus planipennis | reverse complement strand
ATATATATATATTAGGTAGTATATATACGTATCATGTACATCGACGACGAGTTGATTGAGAGGCTGCGGTAGAAGGAATAGAAATATAGAAAAAGGATATTTTAGAAGAACTTTTTGATTTTGATTGACATTTACGTAATGTGACATGAAACACCACATCGCTATTGGAAACAGGTAAAAAATTTAAATAGTGAAGGATTCTTGTGAAAATCACCATTCCCAACATCTATTGGTCATATTAGACGCGTTTTTAGGGTGCAATACATTGAAACGGGCGGGTTCATCTAACAGGATGTTCATCTGACAACGGCAAAGATTAGGGTGATTAAAATGAACAACAGTTTATTGAATTTAGTTAGTGTTTCGACAGCCAGATTTTCGTTCCCGTGTTGCATTGCGGCAGGTTTTTCGCCATTTAGGACGTGGACAGTGATGCTTGCTGCATCGCTGCTCGAAGGGGCACAGGTGTAGTTCCCACTGTCGCTTGGTAGGGCTCGGGAAATTAAAAGTCGACTAGTGCGGGTCTGTTTCTCGGTGACAACGCTAATTCCTCCCCGTTGTGAATAGTTGATCACCTGGTTACCCTTAAACCAGTAGATAAAGCTCGGCGGAGTCGGCGTTTGCAGGACGATGCAAGTCAAGTTTATATCGCTGCCACTTTTTATAAATAATTCCGGATTCCCCAGGATTTTCGCCTTTGATACTGAAACAAGAAAATGTCGTAATGTAATGTAACTATAGGTAGTACCTGCGATGGTTATTTCTAACGGTTTTGTACTTGAATGGCGTAGAATTCAATTCATTAGTGTAAAAGCTCCCTGTACATCGCGAACGATTTCTTAAAATATATTTTTAGACGCTAATAAAAACCACACTAATGCACTTGAAATGATTGATTATTACCTAAAGAGATAAGAAGAATAGCGTTCTACTAAAAAGATCCATTTGCGGAAAGTAAAAAAGTCTAAAAAGAAATTTAGAACTGGCGATTCTATTGAAAATCGGAAAAGTCCGGCAGCTCAGCGAAAGTACTTGCCAACATTCATCAAACTGAAAATTTCAATACTTTTTACGGCACAACTTAATATTGGGTAGATATTTTAACGTAAACACGTAAAGAATAAATTCGGATAGATAAACAACTATTCCTGTAGGCACACCATGCTATTGCAATCATTTTGTAGTAGTTTATCGGTAAAAATCTGAAAAATCTGGCACCCAAGACGAAACGTCAATGTTGTTTATTATAATTATGTATTGGATAGACGAAATAATATCCGTTAAGTCCGTATGTTATATAGGAAGCAATTAAAATTTCCAAATTGAGTCCGTATCGTGGAGAGCTGGGACTTAAATTAGCACTAAGGAAAGACAGTAAATTAAAGTGACTTAAAACCGGTGAAAAGGCCGAGGTAAAATTAAATTTTCGCGAAATTGCTAAAAAGGGTGGATGATGTACCTACTTTTACTCTAATAGTTTGAAACTTGAAACATGAGAAAGAAGAGAGGTAATTGAAAAAAGATTAATTAAGGACGTGTGCTTGAGACGACGATGAATTTTACTGAAAAATTTTCCGTGCGTAATTCTATTTGGGACACGGTGAGATAAAATGTGGAAAATTAAGAACAAATTCTTGTGAGAGATTACTATAGTCGGGTAAGTCGTACTTTGGGCATACACACAATTTAGAAAACTAAGACTAGAGAAGTGAGGTCAGTTATAGAGAGGTAAATGTGAAGGATTTAGATAAGGTATTTCTGAGACATACATAGGTCATTAGATAGAAGACTTGTTAGTAATGAGCGTCTATTTTTGGGTTTTGTGCATGTGAGATTAAGTGCATCGCTATATAAATAAACTGGTTTTCTCTTTTAGGGGATGAAATTTTAGCTGTAAATGGACATGTTTGCCATGACATATCACATGCAGAAGCGGTCTTGCTATTTAAAAGTATCAAAAGCGGTCCAGTAGCATTACATATTTGCAGAAGAACTCGAAATAAGTCGATGTATGTATTCAGACAAGATTGATATCCCGTTTTTTTCGTTAGTTTTAATTGCTACGATAATTTTTCCTTTTTCAGGTCAACGAAAGCGATGTCCTGCACGGACATAATACAGTCGTCAGTCAACCCAACGGCTTAAAATGCACACCAATGAATAATCTGATTTAAATTTTGTACAAACGTATCAAGCATATATTTTAATAAATTAATAATATAATACATATACATTAAATATATTTGTATTTTATAAAAATTCAATTATTGCGCTTTTTTTAAAAGCCAAAACAAGCCAATCCCATAAAGCGTCTCTTAGAAACGGATGGAGTGCGAACAATCCCGAGATAGACCGAGAGAGTTTGTTGCACTTTAGCTGCCGGGCCGCAGTAGACATATTTGTTCCGCTGCGTCTTACTTCGAACACGTTCTTGTTCATTTGTTGTATACACACCTTTAATCTGCCATTAATCGCTTTTTCACTTGTTTAATAGAATCCCAGTTTATTGGTAAGAAAATTTATAACGAACAACCCGAAAAACACAAGCTACATTTGTACCACCTCGATAAATGTAATACTAATGCGTTCAACTGTTCGCATTTCTTTAAATTAATTATAAATTCGTATTTCTTTAATGTAAATATCAAAATATCGCGGTTATTGCTGTATTGTAATCAAAAATATATATTTTTATTGATAGCAGTAGATTTTCAGGAAAATTAGCATTTTATATCAAGTGTGGTGGTACCAATGAAGAAAATTGTACTGTTAAACGATATTTCGCTTATAATCAGTTGGCTTTTTTCCGATGTGTATAAAACATTATCATCATGTCCTCCGTATGTTTGTAGAGGTTAAATATTAAAGTACTAGTTCTAAACGTGATATTGTTGTGTACGATGTAGCTGCTTTATGAACAAAAAACAATTTTATTAATTCCGTGTGTGCTTCTTATTAAATAAAGTGATTAAATACGTATAAAATATATTGTGTAGGTACTTTGAATTTGACTTTTTGCTAAAAACGAGTTTAACTTCTACCTGTTGGATGATATGCTGTTGCCGGTAAGTGTTTTAAGTAATTTTATTATGCATATTAATTGCTACTGCATTGCCTTATTTAAACAAATGCATTAGTTTATCACAATAGAAGGATAAGCGCATAGCTATTGCGATCGAGCGATAAAGGTAGAAGTTTTAATTTGGCTATTGAATTTTCGTTAATTATGTAAATGCTTAAGCGTCAACAGAAAACTATTCGGAAAGAAATTTAAATTTATTCGGAATTTCGGATGTCGAGTAATTAAAAGTAAATTAAGAGGTGGTATTGAAGAGTCTAGGTAGAATTAATTAGGTCTAACAAAAATAAATGATTGCTAAAAGTCGTTGCCTAGATTGGCAATTGGTAAAATTAGATTGAAATCTTTAAGGCCCTTGAAGATACTGTTGAGCGTAGAAAAGTACTTAATTTAGATAATTATTAAAACAATTCCACAGTAGCTAGGCTCTTAGATATTTATAGAGTGTGGTAGTTCTGTTTTGAAACTGGAGAAAAAGCAGAACAAGCGGATAACGTTTGAATAAACAAAATATCCGAAAAGGAAATTTTGGGCAGACTCGCCAAAAGGCGCAACAGGTACATACTGGAAAGAGCAGGTACTTTTGCTTTTGCTTTTAATCGCTTTAAGGATAAGCCCAGATATATTTAGGTTTGTCGTTAGGTCAATTAGGGTTGGACAGACGTAAAATGTGACAGAATTAGAAGAAATCCTTGTGAGGAATAACTACTTTAGTCAGGTAAGCCCAGATATATTTAGGTATATCGTTAGGTCAATTGGGCTTCATCATCATCATAAGGTCGTCAGTCCTAAGACTGGTTGGACACGTACCTCCACTCTTTCCTATCCTGAGCTAAACTTCGCATTTCCGTAAAACTAGAACAGCCCACATCCTTAACTATTTGCGAACAGTAATCTAATCTAGGTCTACCTCTACCCCTCCTAACTCCTGTTTCTGCC
>NW_020439340.1:158097-160894 GCF_000699045.2 Agrilus planipennis | reverse complement strand
TTTCTACATTATTGTCATATTTTAAAGTTCTGTAGGTAGTTTCCATCTCATCGAAATTTAACGAGCGCTTTTTTATGTACACACTGTTTTCCCTATTTTAACGATAAATAATTGAGTAGCGGACTTATTTGAAAACGCACTTGAAATCTGAAGGTACCATTGGATTCTACGTGCTTTTCTACATTATTGTCATATTTTAAAGTTCTGTAGGTAGTTTCCATCTCATCGAAATTTAACGAGCGCTTTTTTATGTACACACTGTTTCCCTATTTTAACGATAAATAATTGAGTAGCGGACTTATTTGAAAACGCACTTGAAATCTGAAGGTACCATGGGATTCTACGTGCTTTTCTACATTATTGTCATATTTTTAAGTTCTGTAGGTAGTTTCCATCTCATCGAAATTTAACGAGCGCTTTTTTATGTACACACTATTTTCCCTATTTTAACGATAAATAATTGAGTAGCGGACTTATTTGAAAACGCACTTGAAATCTGAAGGTACCATTGGATTCTACGTGCCTTTCTACATTATTGTCATATTTTAAAGTTCTGTAGGTAGTTTCCATCTCATCGAAATTTNCTAAATTATTTTGTTTTGGATTAAAGTCGCCCATGATTCGTTGTAATTCAGCGCTGCATCGAGCTGTTTTTTAATTTGTGTGACACCTGGGCCGTGAAAAAAATACTTGACGATAAGGGGAAGCAATTTCTTTTCAAGGGAAATTCTGTATTCAGACTGCGTAGTATCCATTTTCAATTGGTAGCGTGGAAAACAGTGCAATCTATTGTGAGACACTCTAAAGATTGATTTTTGCGATCAACTTTATTTCAGTCGTTTTACATAGAAGAATTATCCGAATGAGTATACGGGAATGTTAACTAATGGCTTCGAACTTTTCCATTCATAATAAGCAAATCGTTTTGGTTTTGTGATAATATCTGCTCAACCCATGTATCTAACCAAATTCGAGATAATACATAAACATAATTGAAACATTTAATAGTGTTCTATAATTTTCCCTCGGCAAGAAAGAATAATAATTTTAATTTATGTCTACAATAAATGACAATATTGCATGACACTTCAGTTGCGTAAAATTCACTGCTTTTGTTTATAATTACAGTTTGTTACCTTATATTGAAACTTCCCTTGCGACCGTTTTCGCACAGTAAAAAATTAATTCTTTGAAGCAAGCCTTTTAATTTATGTTGTGGTGGTGCATTTTTGGAATGTAAATGTAAGTTTTTACGCATTTCTATTTACTATATCCAGTGGAAAGCATGGAAAAATTAGGAGGCTTGTCTATCTGATGAAGTCTTGTATACTGAAATGGAATTTAATTTTAAAGGCAATGTAGGTAGCTGAGTCGGACAATAAAAAAACAAAAGATTTTTTGTACAACGTTTAATTTTTCATTTTATTGTTACTCTGACAATTTACAACAAGGGCGTTTCAGGTCACGAAAACATTAAGTANGGTCTACCTCTACCCCTCCTAACTCCTGTTTCTGCCTCTAATATGTCTCTGACTAGACCTTCATGCCTGAGAAGGTGTCCTACCAACCTATCTCGCCTACTTTTTATTGACTTCCATAGAGTCCTCTGTTCTCCTACAATTGGGCTTGGTGAGACAAAATGTGGAAAATTAAGAACTAATTTTTGTGAGTGTTAAGTACTTTAGTGGGGTAAGCTCTGGTATATTTAGGTGTATCGTTAGGTCAATTAGGGTTAGAGACGTAAACTGTGAGAGATTTACAAGAAATTCTTGGAAGGAATAACTACCTTAGTAAGGTAAGCCCAGGTATATTAGGTATATCGTTAGATCAATTGGGCTTGGTGAGATAAAATGGGGAAAATTAAGAACAAATTTTTGTGAGTGTTAAGTACTGTAGTGGGGTATGTTCTGGTATATTTAGGTGTATCGTTAGGTCAATTAGGGTTAGAGACGTAAACTTTGAGAGATTTAGAAGAAATTCTTGTAACGAATGACTACCTTAGTAAGGTAACCCCAGGTATATTTAGGTATATCGTTGGATCAATTGGGCTTAGTGAGATAAAATGTGGAAAATTAAGAACTAATTTTTGTGAGTGTTAAGTACTTTAGTGGGGTAAGCTTTGGTATATTTAGGTGTATCGTTAGGTCAATTAGGGTTAGAGATGTAAACTGTGAGAGATTTACAAGAAATTCTTGTAAGGAATAACTACCTTAGTAAGGTAAGCCCAGGTATATTTAGGTATATCGTTAGATCAATTGGGCTTGGTGAGATAAAATGTGGAAAATTAAGAACTAATTTTTGTGAGTGTTAAGTACTGTAGTGGGGTATGTTCTGGTATGTTTAGGTGTATCGTTAGGTCAATTAGGGTTGGTGAGAAGTTAAATGGGGATAATTAAGAACTAATTTTTGTGAGTGTCAAGTACTTTAGTGGTGCAAGCTCTGATATATTTAGGTGTATCGTTAGGTCAATTAGGGTGGGTAAAAGTTAAATAGGGAAAATTAAGAACAAATTTTTGTGGGTATTAACTACTCTAGTGGGGTATGTTCTGGTATATTTAGGTGTATCGTTAGGTCAATTAGGGTGTGTAAATGTTAAATGGGGAAAATTAAGAACAAATTTTTGTGGGTATTAACTGCTCTAGTGGGGTATGTTCTGGTATATTTAGGTGTATCGTTAGGTCAATTAGGGTGGGTAAAAGTTAAATGGGGAAAATTAAGAACAAATTTTTGTGGGTATTAACTACTCTAGTGGGGTATGTTCTGGTATATTTAGGTGTATCGTTAGGTCAATTAGGGT
>NW_020439340.1:145554-156604 GCF_000699045.2 Agrilus planipennis | reverse complement strand
ATATATATATATTAGGTAGTATATATACGTATCATGTACATCGACGACGAGTTGATTGAGAGGCTGCGGTAGAAGGAATAGAAATATAGAAAAAGGATATTTTAGAAGAACTTTTTGATTTTGATTGACATTTACGTAATGTGACATGAAACACCACATCGCTATTGGAAACAGGTAAAAAATTTAAATAGTGAAGGATTCTTGTGAAAATCACCATTCCCAACATCTATTGGTCATATTAGACGCGTTTTTAGGGTGCAATACATTGAAACGGGCGGGTTCATCTAACAGGATGTTCATCTGACAACGGCAAAGATTAGGGTGATTAAAATGAACAACAGTTTATTGAATTTAGTTAGTGTTTCGACAGCCAGATTTTCGTTCCCGTGTTGCATTGCGGCAGGTTTTTCGCCATTTAGGACGTGGACAGTGATGCTTGCTGCATCGCTGCTCGAAGGGGCACAGGTGTAGTTCCCACTGTCGCTTGGTAGGGCTCGGGAAATTAAAAGTCGACTAGTGCGGGTCTGTTTCTCGGTGACAACGCTAATTCCTCCCCGTTGTGAATAGTTGATCACCTGGTTACCCTTAAACCAGTAGATAAAGCTCGGCGGAGTCGGCGTTTGCAGGACGATGCAAGTCAAGTTTATATCGCTGCCACTTTTTATAAATAATTCCGGATTCCCCAGGATTTTCGCCTTTGATACTGAAACAAGAAAATGTCGTAATGTAATGTAACTATAGGTAGTACCTGCGATGGTTATTTCTAACGGTTTTGTACTTGAATGGCGTAGAATTCAATTCATTAGTGTAAAAGCTCCCTGTACATCGCGAACGATTTCTTAAAATATATTTTTAGACGCTAATAAAAACCACACTAATGCACTTGAAATGATTGATTATTACCTAAAGAGATAAGAAGAATAGCGTTCTACTAAAAAGATCCATTTGCGGAAAGTAAAAAAGTCTAAAAAGAAATTTAGAACTGGCGATTCTATTGAAAATCGGAAAAGTCCGGCAGCTCAGCGAAAGTACTTGCCAACATTCATCAAACTGAAAATTTCAATACTTTTTACGGCACAACTTAATATTGGGTAGATATTTTAACGTAAACACGTAAAGAATAAATTCGGATAGATAAACAACTATTCCTGTAGGCACACCATGCTATTGCAATCATTTTGTAGTAGTTTATCGGTAAAAATCTGAAAAATCTGGCACCCAAGACGAAACGTCAATGTTGTTTATTATAATTATGTATTGGATAGACGAAATAATATCCGTTAAGTCCGTATGTTATATAGGAAGCAATTAAAATTTCCAAATTGAGTCCGTATCGTGGAGAGCTGGGACTTAAATTAGCACTAAGGAAAGACAGTAAATTAAAGTGACTTAAAACCGGTGAAAAGGCCGAGGTAAAATTAAATTTTCGCGAAATTGCTAAAAAGGGTGGATGATGTACCTACTTTTACTCTAATAGTTTGAAACTTGAAACATGAGAAAGAAGAGAGGTAATTGAAAAAAGATTAATTAAGGACGTGTGCTTGAGACGACGATGAATTTTACTGAAAAATTTTCCGTGCGTAATTCTATTTGGTACACGTACAATGCATAAATTTTTCGACTCTACATAATAATATATGTCGTAGTTTTAGCTAAACTTGGCCACTTCTAAGCTGTCTTTTATTATTTTTCTAAACCTTTTTGTAATTCAAGTTGTACGGAAGAAATTTTAAGAAGTACGACACTCTGTCATCTGCAGATAATACGAGCGTAGCCACTGAAAACGTGTCAAGTGTTTTAAACAGCATAGGTACACATCGTTTTAACATTTTCAGTTCATACCGGGAAAATATATCTGGAATACGTGTCCTTTTCCTCATGTAATAATCAATTAACTAAATGCACAACACTAGTAAAATATCTAACCCATCCAACGCATTAGGTAAACGTTAACTCTGGTACAAAGCCGGAGGGTAGAGCGGAAAACCGTTTTCAGTCTCATTTTGGGTACAGTGGGACCTTACAAAAAACAGTCCAGCATCAGCTAGTTAGGATTGCTTACGGGTTAATTAAGTGTAGGGAGATTGAAATATAGGGGAATTCACTCTTACACATTACTCATAAATTTGATATGCAAAATCAATATCATAAAGATGAGCATATTGTGTCTGTATATATTAGGTTTATGGCGGATTACTGGAAAGCAAGCGAAGTGGAGGTATAAATTAATGTTTGCGTTTACATTTCGAGTCGGCACTTCAACTCTTCAACTTGTAACATTGTATCTGTGTGTTATTTTGCAGATATCAAGATACAAATAGGAAACGGTCGCGCAGTTGCATATAAATAGCGTCGGCTTTTACTTAAATGTCCTGGTACAAGTTTTAGGAAAAATCGTATTTGAATGGAAATCCTTTGGGCTAGTGTAAAAATTTTATGCGCTCCGAAACTATTGCTATCCATTTCATTTACATAATCTTAACGAGCGCTTTTTTATGTTTAGACGGGCTAATTTAAAATCGCATTTGAAATTCGGAGGTACTATTACACTATAAGTATTTTTCTACCTAACTTTTATATTCCAGTAGGTAATTTTCATCTTATCGTAATTTAACGAGCGTTTTTTAGGGCTAATTATAACTAATTCATTTCAAAACGCACACAAAATCGAAAGACACCATTAAATTCTACGTCCTTTTTTACACGATTGCCCATTTTCTATAGCTCATCCCATCGAAATTTAAGAAGCGCTTTTTTATGTACACACTGTTTTCCCTATTTTAACGATAAATAATTAAGTAGCGGACTTATTTGAAAACGCACTTGAAATCTGAAGGTACCATTGGATTCTACGTGTCTTTCTACATTATTGTCATATTTTAAAGTTCTGTAGGTAGTTTCCATCTCATCGAAATTTAACGAGCGCTTTTTTATGTACACACTGTTTTCCCTATTTTAACGATAAATAATTGAGTAGCGGACTTATTTGAAAACGCACTTGAAATCTGAAGGTACCATTGGATTCTACGTGCTTTTCTACATTATTGTCATATTTTAAAGTTCTATAGTAGTTTCGATCTCATCGAAATTTAACGAGCGCTTTTTTATGTACACACTGTTTTCCCTATTTTAATGATAAATAATTGAGTAGCGGACTTATATGAAAACGCACTTAAAATCTGAAGGTACCATTGGATTCTACGTGCTTTTCTACATTATTGTCATATTTTAAAGTTCTGTAGGTAGTTTCCATCTCATTGAAATTCAACGAGCGCTTTTTTATGTACACACTGTTTTCCCTATTTTAATGATAAATAATTGAGTAGCGGACTCTGAAATCGCACTTAAATTGGTGAAACACCCGGTATATGTGAATGTTTAAGGTTTTAGGTTATCTTATTTTTTTATTGAAATTCCGTCCACTGAGCTTGTTAAGGAACTAGAGAGAAGACAATCAAGTGAGCACAGTGTGTAGTTTAGATGTCGCACAAGACCTTTGAGAACTTTTAGAGTCACATTTTTCGACTAACCCACATAGTTGGACTTGGAGGTTTCTCTTTGCTTGCAATAATTTGTTCAACGAAATGGCCTTTGCTCTAACTTGTTAAAGATGCCGAGCCTTAGTGGGTTGTTAAGTAGAATCGTAGCTTTCTTGTAACGTAAGGTATTATCATCTAAGGCATTGCCGACTTGCAACGAAATGAATTTCAAATGCCTTTTTCTTCTTTTCACTTTGAAAGAAAGATTTAAAGAACACAGATTCCTTTTTAACACACTTTTAATGGACGTGTAGGTGGTTACCCCTCACATGGTTAGTCTTTACAATCTCATGCCATTTGTAGCAATTACATTCGATTTTATTCTTCTACTTCTCCAACAACATACAGGATGTTGTTCATACTCAATTCTAATAACGTTTTCAAATGGTATTGTTTTCTTGAGGGTATATATTTCGTTTTGGAATATCTAATTATTAATATTTAATATTCTTCTTTTTCTTTGTCGAGCAGCTGCGTGTGGAATATTAATAAGAGTTGCTTTGTTCGCGAAGGATTTCTGTTATGAGAGTAACGAAATATTTTCATAATTGCCGGGAGAAAATTAGATTTAATTTGTTAATGGATTTTTCAGAAAATTTTCTCAAAGCATAACAAATTGATCCAGAAATGTTGACGGAGATCAAAGAAATGAACATCTCTTTCAAAGATACACTTCTCTTTGTTCTTTGTCAAGAGAACAATCATTCGAAGCGATAAATTTAAGCTCAAGAAAATGTGAATGGAACAATTGAAAATCACCTTGATGTCTGAAAATGCCAACAGGATCATTATTTTATTACGAAAAAAAAAACAGCAATTTTTTCATTCCATTCAAATACAAACGGCCAAACAAAAACACACAGATTAATTTAACGATAAAAATTTGTTATTCAACATGTTCGTTAAAATCTATTTCAATCCCAGTTCGCTTCTGAAGTCTTTTGTTTTTGAAATTTATTTCACTTGAAAAGTTTTAATTGTGGTTTAAGAATTTTAATTATTAAATTACGATTTTTCTACCTGTTTAAAAGTTTGTGCCTCAATCAGATCCACTTTATCGTTGAATAAATGATAATTTCGATTAGGTTCGGATCATAAATGTAACGCCTTAGAACAATTGGGCGTCATTAGACGAGACAGGGCTGCCCTGTGTCATTCAAATGGGGTATCCACATTAGGGTCAGATCAGATGAAATAATTTTGTCAATTGCTGTGTGCAAAATCGTAGTTAGCGCAGTTTGCCCTTTAATTGTCTAGTGAAACTCCCTTCGGTGCTGCAAAATGAACTTTAGGCCAACTCTGTCTCAATTGTCGACTGAAGGCAGATTTCCTTTTACGACCCTTTGCTCGTGTAAGATGAGCAAAAACACGTGTACAAGTATGGCTGCTATTGAAATTTAATTTAGCGTAACCTTAGAAATCGTAAAAGATTACTTTTATTTGCTTGAGTCAACGAAAAAAATCTTTTCTCCTTTCTCGAATTTAACTTGAAATGAAACTTTTGTACTAACATTATTGAGAAAAACTGAAAAACTAGGTACATATTTTAACATCTACAAGTTGACGTGGAAAATTTGAATTAGTTCTAATGTCTGTACATGAAAAAGTTTGATTTTTTGTAAGATTATTTCAATGTATTAGTGAATTAATTTTTTTTGATTCGATTCCCGGCAAGGGAGTGACAGTGGCAACAATTTTTCGTTATTAATTTTGGGTTATTTGTAGTGGGTAAAATTAATTTACTAATACTATACGTTTTTATTTAAACTGTATTTGTAATACTATTAAATCTTTCGAATCGTCTGAAGCTGTTGTGATTCAGACAAAATTTCCTTTAAAATTCCATTAGGATTTATTTAGTCTTTTGGAGAATTACCGTGTCATTTAGATAGTCGTTAGTTTGAAAAATTGAAGGTAGGTACTTTAGGTCCAAATAGAAAAGTTTCGACTAGTTTGCGAGCAATTCAGTAGGTATAGGCGTGAAAGAAGAATGCCTTCGGGTGGTGCAATTTTAATCAGGGTCCATTTGTTCGCCTTTTCAATATTTTCTGATAAGATTAGCTAATTTAACAGGAAATTGCAGAAGAAACAAAAGAACCTTTTTTCAAGTAGTTAGTTATAAACTCTAGTTACTATGCATTTCGTGCGTCAAACTGCTCTTGGAACACAGCAAAATCAATATTGCCAATTAAGAACAGGGAAATAAAAAATTCTATTTCATTGAGCGCTTTTTATTTTTGCACGAAACTTATACATATACAATTGGGTTAATTATTTTAATTTACTGGAACTAATCTTTGAACGTATTCGAATAAGCTTTTACCGTAGTACCTAAACGTAATCTTATGCATACGGGAACTCCTAAACCTTCAGCAATTATTTTAATAAAGAATGAATTGGGCCAATAATAATAGCCACTTATTTCGAAAGAAACAATTTTTATTTTAAGCCCTAATACGCTTCGGTCACGCTGTTCTTTTATTAATTAACAAGCCCGTCGTGTAAACAATTTAGGATGAGGTCTATGCGTACTGTGTTCTTGAACCCTATAGTTGAGGTCGTATATGAAAAACAGAAATATTGTGAAAATTTTAATCGCATAGTCAATAAAATTAAAGTAAATTTTATTCAGTTCGTGGTTTTCTAGAAACAACTTTTAATATTAATCATCAGGGATTTTATTGGTTTTCCAAACAACAACAGTAAGTGTTTGTAAAAAACCTTTTTATCATTTGTAAATTTGCTGGACAAATATTTGATTGCCGTTTGATTTGAACACTGGAATTTTATTAATAAATTTAATTGTCGAATTCCGATTTAGTCCAATGATGTTGTTATTTTAAATTGATTAGTATTGGGTTGTTTGTTAGTTTGTTCAGCACTGCGGTAGTTTATTTCTAAAACGTTTTACATGTAGTATTTATCGTATCGAACAATAGTAACAATTTAAATTAAACTAATTGTGTTTTTGCACATTTTTGAGCTCTTGTGCTAGTTTGTATTAGATGTAAGTTACAATAAAACTGTTTGAAGTGATAACTTTCGTCGAAACTTTGCTGTATGAGAAATGGGTGAAAATTCAATATTTTCGCAAAAGGGAAGGGTGGAAACTACTACTGCTTTAGTTTGTATGGGAGCCATATATCAGTAGGAAGTTATGAATTATGATTTCCCGAAAATCTATGCCCTACGTAGACTCTTAGACTGTTATAGGTTAAGGGAGTTCGAAAGTAGCTATCTCTTATGTTGGGGATGATCATGGAGAAGAACAGACCCTCCTGATTGCTGCAATAAATTCCAAAAGGAATAAACGAAGGGCACCTGTATGAAGGTCATAAGTTGCGACCGTTTTATACATTGCACGTCGCATAGTTGGTATTGTTTTCACCGGGATTTCTACCTATGTATGTAAATTATGTAACAGAGCGAGGGTGTTATTGTTCGCCTTAAATGCATAGTTCTAGAGTTTAATTAATGGAATAAAAAGACTTTCTTTAAAGTACAACATGGCGAAAGTAATCAATTCCTTTCTTTTGCTTAAATACTACTACTAGATATCAGATATTGTGAAAAACTTAATTTAATTTTTGAAATGTCGCTTACTTACCGACAACATTGAGTCGAAATGCTTGTGATATTTTGGGCTCGGTGCTGACTTGACATTCGTATATGCCGGAATCCCGAAACTGGGCCTTTCTTATAGTCAAAGTCCACTCGTCAGATCCATCGGGGTGTAAAGCTTGAAACCTTTGATCATTTGTATAGGTCAAAATGCCTACGGTTAGAATATGTAGATCTCGCTTTCGAATCCACGATACCTGAAAGCAAGCAAATGGCAACCTTTATTTCCCGTTAGTTTTAATTTCTTGTTCATTAACCACACAAATTGCCATACATGTATGTATATAGCACCGTAGCACTCCACTGGGCTCCGGTGCCACTTGCGTTTTTCCACGCGGAAATAAAAATACCGATTTAATTTCCTGAAAGTTAAGATAAAAATTATGAAAAATCATATTTTACGTCACTCGTAATTCTAACGTTATATTAGGTGCCTACACCGTATACAGGGAGCAACAGAAATAAGTGCCGAGCTTGCATTATGTGATAGCGCACTATAAAACATGGAAAGGTAAATTCAATTCCGGCCCTGGTAGAAAAATACGGCCCGCAACGCTGCACTCAATAAGCTGGTTATTACTAGCATCAGTGTAGTATTTGTTTTGTATTCTTTTGCTCATGTATGATAAAATTAAGTGTGATTGTTTATTGCATTTAGTTTATACCCTCCGAAGTTCAGCACTTATCTCTGTTACGCCTGTATTTTATCATTAAAGTAACACATACCGAAAACAAAGAAAAATATAACAGAATTTAACGATTTTGGATTATTCTTTCTATTTGGTGTTAAACTTATCTATCACATTAAGTGGGAGATGTGAACGTGAAATGATGCAATTATAAATTATTGTAGTGTAAAGTACTGTAGCTGCCGATATCGGCAAGTTTTATTCAGTACGAGGTATTGCTTTTAACATAAATAGGGTAGAGTTAGCAGTTGATTTTGATTATTATTATCATACGGTCGATGAAATAACTGCATTATACGCATTACGTATTACAACAATGTAGTTCCTATTGTGCATATATGTATACGGTCTGCAGGTCAATTTTCTGACCTCAATGGCCCACATTAATTTGTCCGGATCAAGTACAAGAGCGTGCTCAAAAAGATTCAAAATTGTGATAATTTTTTACTGCTATTCCAAAAATCATGATAGCATGAACTCATGATTATTGAAATTATATTCCTTATAGTCTTAGTAAAAGCCAAAAAGAAATTTGAACAAAATGTAATTGTGGTCATTTCCTTGTCGATGAAATTCAAAAAAGCGTTTGCTGTATTAGCAGATAAAATATTGAACGTGTATGTAGGGATGAAGTTTAAATACGAAAAGTTTTAATATAGGACACGTCTTTGAATTATTTCGCGTGAAAATAAAATGTATTAGCTCATTAGTATTCTGAATAGTGTGGAACAGTTACGTGTGTTAACACCGTCGCTAAAAGTTTGAGGCAAAATGTAAAAGTTTGTAGACTGCTCGTTGATGCAATGCTGCTATAGGTACTGTATAGTACCTCACTGTATTCCAATAAATGACATTCAATCATTCATCATCATACGGTTTCACCCCAAGATCGGTTGGATGTTCAGGCGTACGTTTAGAAAACAGTTAGCCACTGAGAACTGAGAGAAAATGTTCCGGTTTATTTGTGTTTTGAGAAATTCAATCAACATCGTGAGCATTTAATTTCTGAGGTAAGCTGATAAAAAAAAAATAAGGAAAGGAATATAAATTCGATAAGCGTGATGCATTCGAGTTGGTTCGAAATTTTTCAATTGGTTATCTTCGCTTCTGAATGATGGGCATTTTCAACAACCAACGAGAGAAAAATTAGACCTTTTTGAAATGAAAGACAATAAATCACCTCGCAAAAGATTTATTTGATAGCAACCGTTGGATTTAGATTGTCTTTTATCCATTCTCTGCAAACATGTACAACTTTATAAAAGAAAAATAGTTTTCTACTCAATCTGTCTAAATTACATTCCTTTCCAATATACATTTCAGTTGACTGCTATTTATTTTATTCATTTTTAAAAAAGTACATGTGCAAACAACACAAAACGTGTCAGAATAATTTGCCATCTACAGCGGAAAAAAGCCGTGGTGAAGGCAACTGATAATTTTCCAGGAATAACCCCATCCATCCAAGAAAATATATTTATACTATTTTTTATCCGCGGCTTCGCTCGTGTTGATGTCCGAAATACGTGTCAAAGATCATCTTGGACCACATAAAACTAACTTTTCTATCTCTCGGTAACAGCATCTGTTTTCTGGATAAAAGGTATCCTAGGTCTTTTTCTGTGCCCCTAACAATGTGTCTACAAAATGTCATGATAGGTTTTAGCCGCGGCTTCGTTCGTGTTGATGTCGAAATGCGTGTCAATGATCATCGACGACCACATAAAACTAACTTTTCTATCTCTCGGGAACAGCATCTGTATTCTGGATAAAAGGTATCCTAGGTCTTTTTCTGTGCCCCTAACAATGTGTCTACAAAATGTCATGATAGGTTTTAGCCGCGGCTTCGTTCGTGTTGATGTCGAAATGCGTGTCAATGATCATCGACGACCACATAAAACTAACTTTTCTATCTCTCGGGAACAGCATCTGTTTTCTGGATAAAAGGTATCCTGTGTATCCGTTTCTGTGCCCCTGACAATATATGTACAAAAACGTCAAATAGAAATAAATAAATCCACATTCGCATTTATAAAATTAGTTAAGATTATTTGCAGATTTCGATTATTATTGTATGTTAATTTGATATGGTGGCAGGTGCCATAAAGGGGTGGGTAAAGTAGTGGTAGATTAGGTAGTCGAGAGCTGTCTGATTGCAATCAAAACCAATTGTGGACATTGGGGCATTATTTAACAAGCTCATTAAGTTTCCAAACACCATTCGCGCTACATCAAGCCGCGCTCACGTAAAGCAAGGACCTGGACTTCTTTGGCATTTAGATTTTCTACTTTATACCCCTAAGATACGGTATTTCAGTCTTAAGAGAACTTTAACTGCTGCAAATCTATTCTAAGGTGACTAAATTCGAACTTCAGTGAACGTGCTTTAGAAGTTAGAGGAATAAAAATATTATCTAAAGCAGTGGAGTACTGTGCCTTTAAAAATACCCCCTTTTGGGGTCGAAATAAAAAGATTTTACAAAAACTACAAGCAGGCTCTATAATTGTACTAAATTTCAAATCGATAAGATTAGTAGTTATTGAAATGATCATACGTGACATATAGACAGACCAAGTTTTTTAAAAAGCAAACATTATTACCGTTTTCTGCTCTAAAAAGGCATCAAATCAAGAAGCAAATTAAATATCTTTACATCTTATAATGTACTTTAAATGTTGCTTCTGTGATCCAAGTTGCCTTTGCCAAAGTTGTGGTCAGGTGGTAGTAGCTGCACGAAGTCAGAAAGCCGAGTTATATCGAACCGAACATGTACAATAAGTAATCGCGGAATGTAGTAGTTAATAGTGTACAAAAACTGACAAAAAGTGTGAATTACATTCAGGAAAGGTGTTTATTTGTTTGTTAAGTATTGCAATTGTTAAAATCGTCGAATAAATCATAAATATGAGTATTAGTCATAATTGACGTTGGTTTTCGTGCGATGGCGTGTGCAGGAAGCCACATTGCATGTAATCTTTGCGCATGTACGAAACTTATCTGGTCTTGTTTGTCAAAGAAATATTTACTGTTTCCTTATTTAAAGTACTTTACAGCATTAAATTTGTTAATTTATTTACGATAAAATTTAAATTAATACGTGTTCGGGAATCGCGTTTTCGCGAGTGCTATTCTCTGCAGTCTTGACATTGCTGTTATATTGTAAGTTTTTGTTTAATTTATTATTTTATAAATATTAATAT
>NW_020439340.1:115191-145425 GCF_000699045.2 Agrilus planipennis | reverse complement strand
GAATAAATAATTATTAAATTATTAAATTAAAAAGTAAACGATTGAAATTTAAACTCATTAAGATAAATTATGCCGATTTATGTATCATAAATTGACATCTTTTCAATATTATCATTATTGTAAATAAAAAACGTTAACAACTTACTTTAGTATTCAAAAAATATTAAATACTGTAACGTTTAAGAGATCAGATAGATTGAATTTTTGTATAGTAATTCTATATTTAAATTAACTGTTAAATAAATCAAAACATAATGCTTACAAATGCATTGAAATTTATAAATCCTACATCAAGATCTTTTTAATGTTAACAAATTTTTCTAAGTTAGACAGTATATGTAAAGGTAGTAAATTCTTGATTATTACTTGCACTTGTGTTTTCTATATTGTGATGGGTAAATACAAACGCTGCTATCATTACTTTATAGATTGACTCGTACGTTTGATTGTGTTGATGATGCAACCACAATCTGTCCATAATTTAACTGTAGTTTACATAAATTAGTTTGTACTGACACAGGCAGGCAATTAGCAAACTATTTCTTTATTCGTAAGTGCGATACTTACAGCCCGATCCCCTAAATTCCGAACTCTACAATGTAATTGAGCTGTTTGATTAATTGTTGTAGTAATTTCTCTCCTGGAAGAGTTGTCGAAGTAAGGTTGGGTCAGAGTTTGTTCCCAATAGGAATTATGATCAGGGAAAGCGTGCGCTCGGCCTGAAATAGAAAATTAATAGTTTATTTACAGAATATTATTAGGCATGTGAAATTTGATTTATTGTGGAAATGTAAAAACAACAACAATAAATAATTTAATTAAATTGTTAGTAATGCTACTGATCTAGTTTGTACAGTTAATCTATAAAAGATCAGGTTAGTTGTAGTTGATAGGCGAACGACATTATTAGATATTTTCAAATTGAATTGGTGACGTTGTTTTTAATTAGAAACTTGACGGGAAGTTCCCCTAATAGAAAGCGCAAAGTGTTGTTGCTGCTGCTTATGTCTTTATTTTACATAATAAATACTGACGGAACTTTGTTGGCAAGCTTTATCATGAGAAGAACTAATCGTAACAATAAATAACAGTAAATTTTCTTCATACATTGTAAAACTTCATTTGCCATCGTACTTCAAATTATTAAAAGACGTTTCTACGTAACTAAAGGAAAACAATGTGCTATTTGGAAACTTTGAGAAATATGTGCTTAAAACCTAATTGTAAGAGGAAATCAAATGGAATCAAAATATCTCATATAAAGCCGTGATATGCTCTCGTTGGTAGAGATAGATTGCAAATTTCCCAGTAGCTTTTCCAATTTATTTGCTTAAATAACTTATATCTATCATTTAACTAACTTATAGAGCCATGATCAACGATATTCATATTATTCATATTTTTGAAGGCTTCCTAGTTAATCTAGATATTTTATTTATTATTTTATGTATAAGGCTGTATAATCGGGTTGAATGTTGTATTTATTTAGATACGCGAGTATACAAGTGAATTTTGAAATTTCGTGAGGGAATGGCAAAACGGAAAACAAAAACCTGGATGCTGTTCGAAAATGTCCAGCTAATTGCCTAAATCGATCGAATACCTAACTCTCAGGTCGTGAATATTAAACGCGTTTTCCGTACAATAACACGCGACAAAGCTAGATCTTAATTTAAGCCTTTTGTTTACAGGACCGTCTCTAGAGCGGTACTTTTTTTGTTATTTACCCTAGAACTCATTACCAATCCCCATAATTTATTGGCTTCCATTATCCTTTACCTTTGTACTTTAAATAATCCCTCTCAACAGAGAGGTTTATTGAAAATTTAAATGTCGAAACGGTTAAGGTCAATTTTCTGGAAGTAAAAGGAATAAAAATTTTTTGTACATTTAATATGTACACATATTTCATCATTTTAATACCACTGTATACCTCCCTGTCTTTGCTTCGATGACTACAAAATTTAGTTGCTGTCTCGGAAAATATAAATATTATTTCGCGATATATTGTTCGGAAAATCGTTTAAAAATATTACATTACTTCCAAGAATATAAGAAGTGCCCCGTCAAAAGCATTATCTTTTGATCTCTTTTCATGTTCTGCTAACCTACAAGACAGATATCTATTAAAAATAATTTTACAATTTGCTGTACACGAATTGGAAAAGTAGAAAAAACATGAAAGAATAGTCCAACGCGACTTTAAATGGGAGCGAACACGTGGAAGAGCAGGGGGTGAAGCTAAAAATTGAAAATGAGTGAAATTGTTGTTATAGAGGGGTATATGACCATTCAATCCTAAACTATGGATCATACTTAAAAAATTTTGAAAACTTTTCATACTTCATTTTTCTTCGAAATTAAGTTTTCCCTGTTCGCGACGATTCGGGCCATCCATTGGTGCAAGAATTTTTGCACTATCTCTAATAGTTCGCCAGATATGTTACCGTAAACGTTTAATTCTCGATTTCAAAAATAACACTAGGCAAAAGCTTTCGACAGCTATAACTTTTAAACGAAATTTCGTAAATGGGCGCTTTTATTATCCACGCATTGCGCAGCATCTCTAGAAAATTTTGATAACACTTCCATCGATATCGGACCGTTTAATCGGAAGATATGGGCCATCCTATGGACTCAGGAAAACGCTATAAGTAACAATAGGGAAAATTGCGTGAATTTTGTCGGTTCTAGCGCAGGTGTGTATTAAATATACACAAATTTTGTACATTTAATGATACCCTCCGAACTACAGAGATGTAACAAGCAATAGATAAAATATGTAATGGACTGTTTAAAATATTTAGGTGTAACCGCTCTTTGTCTTGGTGGTTAATATTGTTCATTTTTATTTCGAGTCGAACGATAGTGTTTGAAGAAGTTCATTAGTTGTAAACTAGAGTCCTGTTGTTTATTCAAGACACGAAGTCTTTCTTGAACTCAAATTAGCGTGTAGAGTAGAATTGTCCGTTAAATTAATTGTCTGTAATTAAAAGTGAAGCTCAAGCAAGTAGGTGGTCTGATAGTAAGAGTATTAATTAACTTTAATCAACCAAATGTTGACAATTCTAGACAAAAATTATGGACTACCTTAGCAAATAGATTAGTTTCAGAACTAATTTCATTTTATTACCAAATCTAATAATATATTAAATTAATTCAACAGTTTTAGAACGACAACCTACAAATATGCAAACGGTGTTATTGGTATTTTTGTTTTCATTATCTAGAAAGGAGGATGGTGGCGATCGTTAATGAATGATTAATTTGCTTATCAACAGTGAGGCTAGGAAACAGGAGTCAAACAATGAAAATCATTAATATGAAAAAAAAATGCAGAGTAATGTTTTGATTAAAATAAATAACAATGGCTCGATGTTGATTAAAAAAAGGATAATAGCAAACGATACTTAAGTAAAAGGGCTTTCTGTAGAAAGAAATGATTTCTTGTTTGAATTCTGAAGAAACCGTTGCTAGAAATTAATTATTTTTGACACGGAAGGCCTTTAACGGCGAAGGGAAACATTTTCAATAGTAAAAACAAACCAGAGCGTTTTTTTAAAAGGAAACTAAATAATTATCACGTTCTTAAGAAAACTATTTAACTCTTGTTTAATCGGTTAAATGAGAGCAAAAAATTAATGAATGTACATAAAAAGAATGGTTTTCTAGACAGCATCCCGTTATAATGGAAAAGAGGAAAATTATTGCAGATGGAATTGTTTAAAAATGTATGTAAATAGTCCATTTTTTAAGGGCGTTTTTAATTTTTGATTTAACAAAAGAAGATACCCTTATAGTACAATAATAAAAGTATTTTTTTCAAGCCTTGTAATACCTAATACGTAAAATCAAAATTACACTATGATGAGATGAGAACTGACTTGCAGGTTAAATTAAGGAGAATTGTTTATGTCAGTTTAACAATTTTGTAAATGCCTTAGTTTACGATATTATTAGATTTATGTATATAGTAAGCCATATGACAAGAAATGGGACAGCTTCGCGTAATATCCATTGGCTTATGGCGCATTACAATATTTTTTAAACATCTTAGTATACATTTTTTGATTTAATACCTTTTGATCATGCGAGTACTTCCCTTAATTTCATTTTTAAGCGGAAGAAAAATCAATTAGTCTAGGGTGAAATGCTTTCTGCTTTCATTACGTAGGAAACAAAGGGAAGTGAAAAAGCTATTTTACAACCTACACAATTTCAGGTCTGAAAGAGCTACTTTTCAGACCTGAAAAATGGTTTAAAATGAAATGATCAATCTACTTTCTGTTAATAGAGTTATACAGAGCAAATTAGTTTCGTAATTTAACTTCACTACTAGTTCAGTTAGTTTTCATCGCAAGCTTTCTAAAGGTTCCATTTCAAGAAGAAAATAAGGGACTCAATTTTTGTACCTATAGTTCCACACGTTCTTTTTAAATGTACGTATTATTAATTCGTTTTGATTATTAAAAAATCTTTCGATTTAAAAGCGTTTCCAATTGAAATAAAAATACGAATTGAACTTATCTCTCTTTTGATGAAGGTATTAAGTACATGTACCACAGGGATATGTAGTGGGTCAGCCAGGACCCAAAATTGCGGATGGTACTACTCGTGTATTTAGTGCGTTAATAATGGTAGTACGCCATTTGGTTTTTTGGTAGATAAATACGTACTCTTCGAATATTTTTCTTACGTAATTATGACAGATACTTGATCGAATGTATCATATAGAAACAGGACGATGTTTCGGTTGGCTACCACAATTTGTAACAAAGGTGATGACAGAAAGAAAAATGATCTTTCACGATTACAGATATTTGAAGCGTACAAATAGAGTCCGATACAACACGAGGCTTAACGTTTCACAAAAATTTTGACAAAACAATTCTTTTTTGATCACATTATTGTTTTCGATCTGTTCGATAATATTTTCATTCAGAGCGTGTCAAACTTATGTATTTATAAGTGCGAGAAAAAGGAATATTATCAAAATCAAAATCCAGAAAATGGCATTTTACATAATTAAAAACTTGAAAATTTTGTTTGAACACTTAGCTGTAATCTCTAAATCTATTTTTTAATAATTGCGTCTAGCTACACTCGTGGGTGAATCGATTAGAAAGTATATTAGGTATTTAATTAACATAAATTCAGAAGTTCAATCTTCTAAATGAAAAGAATTATTCTTTGGCGGGTGAGCTATATATATATATAGTAATAGGTAAATGAACGACATTCAATTATCTTTATCGCCATACCCATCGGACGTAAAAGAACTGAATGTTTCTTATAACAAAATACAATCAAAATTCCATAGCGAACGAAGGGGAGGATTCGTATAATATCTTACCGGAGAAATAATAATAAAGATATCAAATTAGAGACATACTTACCATGGGGAAGAATGTTATCTACATTACATTTAAATGGTACTAATATGTACTATACTGTACGTCATCAACTTCATAGTCGGTACGAACCAATATAATATAAGTTAATGTAGAAAATACGATCGTTTTAAGTGTCCAATGAGTTATTTCGTTCAATATTTCAATCAAAGTGGTTTATATTTCGTGAATGTTTGCAAAATTTGCGTTGAAAGAGCGGCGGTTCATACGGCGATATTGTTTATTTGTATGCCTGTTTACACATGTAGTATTTCAGATGGAATCGGTGTACTAATTAAATTCATTTGAACCAGACGAGATCAAAATGAATAATAGATTAGTGTTTTCGTATAAATATATAGAGAGATACATTGTTAATGCGTGCTTTTGTTTTTGATTAAAGCTTGGTCTGAAAATTTTATAATGGCGGCCGTGAGTACATAATGCTAAAGAATTGAAATGAACCAAAAATACATATTTGATCACATTTTGATTATTATTCCGTACACATATGGTTTTTGTTGTTTACAACGTTTACTCTGGGTTGTTTATCCATGTAAACACACAATAATTGAAAACTAAAAATTAGGTTATCGTTATCCTTAAGAAGTCTTCCTTCAGGAGATGAAAATAGAATAAACTGTTTGGCTATTGACCCATTAAAATTAACAAGTATACAAAATTTAACTGTTTAAAAGCTTTGAGTAAAGAACATGGGGATGTACAGGGTGTCCCACAGAAAAGATTGAACAATTAACCTACGATATGTTAATTTTATTTGAAAAGTTTCAATAGTTGTGCTTTTATGTGTGATAAAAATGCCTGTAAATTGTTACATTGATATATATATGCGGTTTTAGCTTTTTGCTTGCTTTCTTCTCAGTGTAATTTTCGTCATCAAGAAGCCCCGATGTCTGTGGTACGTAAATAATTTCGTATTGCTTTTGCGCCTTCCCATTGCTTACAAGTCAGCAAAGATTGATAGTCTGGAGAACAAAGTTCAAGTTGCCTTCTGATTTTTTGCATTTTAAGTAACTGTGTTGTTTTCAACCTCGACAATTCACTGTGGTGTTTTATTCAGATTTATGTTAAATTCCCGTTAAAACAGGGCGAAACTCATTCGCTGGGGGCCCTCTCTCCTGTACACCCTTTCAATATCATCCAAGACAATAAACTGAAACTTCTTCAACTATGAAGTACCTTTACGTATTTATCACTTTCAATATTTCCTCAAGGGGAAACTGAAACCGTTGAAGTAATTTTATAGGTTTGTTTTTCATTTTCTTTTGACATTAATTAAATTGCCACGAAATATAAATAAAAGACGAACGCTTCTGACTTGTGAAGAAAAAGGAAAATGCGGTTTATAACAAAAGTTTTAATGGAAATTTATTTATTATTAGTCTAGTTTTGTAGCTATAATATGCTTCTGCAAAACATCCAACTTACGATTTAAATAATACTTTCTTCACAAACTAATACGAAGTAGTTTCTTACTTTTTTAAGGACTGAAGTTTAAACAGTTACAGTTCTGTTGACTGCGTACAAAAGTTTTGGGGTAAAATGAGATGAAAATGAAAAATTGATTCGTATTTTCGTGTAGGTACATATAGAGAGATACATTGTAATTCGTGCTATTGTTTTCTATCGAAGCTTTAGCAGCGAAATTTTATAATGGCTGGTACGCCATACATGCTAAAAAATTGAAATAGACAAAAAATTTATACATACCTACATACACGTGTACATACATATATGAATACCTACACTATTTCGCCTGTTATTTTATGCATATTGTTTTTGATATTGACAATTATTTATTTTGCTTTGTCTTTATCTGTGTAGACATGGGTACACAGTGATTGAATTTCTATAACGAATTTATCTATTGAAACAATCAGGTAGGCAAAAAAATGGCAGAAATTGGCTAATTCGCGTTTTAAGCCGTTAAACGTCATTTTACATTTATAATAGGTATAATTTAATTGACTGTTTATTCAAACTACTGTTTCATTTCGTTATAATAATAGTTGTTGTATTCTTTTTTCATTATAGAAACAATTTAATCGTGATTTTTTTATAGTAGGGCGAGTATTAATTTTAATGATAGGTTTTATATTATATTAAAGATAGTATAATGGAGAATGATTTTTACCTTTTAGCTCTCAAACAACAAGCTAATTTTCCTCTCCTTATACCCTACTAAAGATGCTATTGTAGCGATTTTAATGAATGTATAGTCAACAAATCCAATATGGTGGATAGCCGCCATGTTAGGTAACGTATCAACGTATCCTTAAAATCTATTGGCGTATTTACGACGTTCCGGTAGGTGTTATAGTAAATTTTGTGGAACCGAAATTGTAAACTCATCTCATAGAAATAACGTGAAACCAGGTCAGAGAGTAAACATGCAATGTTTCACCTATAATCTCTAATCTCTCTATTCTGTTGCATTATCTGGCCTTTATTGTAAAGATTTATAGTTGTTGATTGTATTTTATAATTAATTAACAAATCGCTTTATGAGAACTACCCATCATGTTTATAAATAATTTATCCTATAACCACCATGTTTAAAAAGGATTTACCACTGGATTCCAAACAATTTTCAACTTATCAGAAACTTGAGTAAATTGTTTCATGGTGCTAATTTAATTTCCTTAAAGGGGAAGTAATTTTTTATAGTGTCAATAATAGTTATAAGGGTTCAATTTAAGAACGTTTTTTAGCATTGGAATTGTAAAAATACTACTATTCGCTGGCAAATGTTACTTGACACGGAGAAGTGTTGAAAGTAAAGTAGCGCAAATGCTTGATCCTGAAGGAAGCGTGAAAAATCTGTTAAGCTTTTCGCCAATATCAAACAGCTGCAATCCTTCAATTCACTTTACGCGAACTTCGGAAAAAGATACTAAGTTCGCATAAAATTAAAGATTCGTATTCCAATTTTTACACTTTCCATACATTTCTTATCCGCTCAAAAACATCACCTACGAGGAAACTCAACGAAGAAAGTGACGAAAATTTTACCGATAAAAGAATAATTTTTTTGACGTCTGTTATCAATTTTATTTGGCATTGGAAATTCTTCGTGAAAGACGTGGAAATTTTATTATGTTGAAGTTTCATCAATTTTCCCAAACTTTACTATAATTAGAATCGGTTTGCAAACTAGATCTGTGATAGGTTATTTCAGCCAAGCAAATCTACTTGAAAGGAAAACCTCCAATTTCTTTTCCCCTTGAGGTCTGACCACATTTCGAGAGAGTCGAAAGAATTTTCTGGTGAAGTCTAATCGAGATCGTTACTCGAAGTAAAGAAAACAAAAGAGAGTTAATCCTTGCCCATGAACTTTTTATTTTAACAAGAAAATTACTCAATACATTCAGGCCTTTCGAGAACCCTCGGTCAAATTAATCAATCTGTCCACCTCTACCTAGTGTATTAATAAAATATATCGGCTCGTTTTCGCTTAATGATATAATTTTATTAAACTCGAAAGGCGTAAACTCTTAATTTTGTTTAAAAGCATTTTTAATTGTAGACACTACTAGAGATATATCGAAAATATTGATTCGTTTTAAGCGGAACAAACTGTAGGTAATATGAGAAGTTGGACACGCGATATTTCAAAGCCGTTCTGACATTAAACTCCTATTAAAGTGCACTGTATACATTTTCAACGTATGTCATTCCATGTTAATCCACCTAGAGCTAACGTTATTACTTTTTATTAAATAGGTGATCGAAAAAAGTTTAATTATCATAAGAATAGAAAACTACATGTAGGTAAATAGAACAATGTGATGGTCCATCGAGCCGGATATCTAATATATTTATTGGCGTATTAATGGATATACTAAAATTTGAACGGGGAAATTCTGTCTTAAAATTAATTAGTCTTTCATTCCACAAGTGCTTTCCATGCTGGCATTCGCTATTACGTTACATACCTATAGCCCACCATTCGTATTACAAATGCAGTTTTCTTATTTTCGTTTTACATTATTTGACTTTCAAGTAGGTGAAGTAATAAATATTCAAACAGTTCTTTTATCAAGCCAATCTGTTTTGTGTACTTGTAACATTTTTCTTGTTATATTCGAATATTATTTGCTTCCGTTAGATTAAACAACCCTGTTGTAGATAGGTATTTGTGTCAGGACCTGTTGTTCTTATTTTTTCTTTGTGTACTTGTTTAAAAATAAATTATTATTCACCCTGATAGAATCCCTGGGGACAATGCCTCCCCTGATTGATACGAATCTCTTTCTTGGAAAAATAAAACAGAATTAGTACATAAATACAATTGTATAGTGGGTGTCCTTAAAATCCTTGCCAACATTTTATTAATGTATACATATATCATGTTCCTCATTCCTACTATGAATTTCAACTAACAATAAAACGTTTTACCCTTAAATAGTAGAAAAAGATGTACTCATTTTAAGAGTTAGTGAGTTACAGAGTAGAGCGGTAACTTTTGAAGTTGATATTAAAAATCTTCAAATGTGGGTTACCTATACAGGCGACGGACGTTTAAAGCATGCACAACCCAGACTTTTATCTTTTTCGCCTTTTCTACGTATTTTATAGCAGTACATAATGGTTTATACATAAACTTTAACATCGATTTAATTTTTGGTTAGATTGAAGTAACTTCTTAATTTTTTATTTGGTATGCAGTACCTATATGAGTTAATTTAGTGTTTTTTTTTTAACTTTCGAGTATAAAATCGCTTTGGAAATTAGTGAAACGTACGAAAATTTCGTACCACTATACGCAGATAAATTATCATAGCCAGGAGCCGTTAAATGAGATGTTTACAGGATCGATAGTGCCAGAGCTAAAGGCTTACTTGCACTTTGCGGTTACGTTGTTTTGTAACAGGGACTTCCAGAAGATTTGTAATTTACATAATAGATTGGAATTAGCAGCTTTGTTAGCAAACCTTTTGTACGAAATCTAAATTTTTTGCTATGTTAAAGCTTAGCGTAGGTGTGTTTGCAGTATCAAAATATTTTGCCTTAAAATAAACGAATTAACTATTAATATTCCGTTGTTTAGGCATCGTATTCATTCTACTATTCAGGAAATAAACACAACGGTGAACAAATAACCTGTTCAACGTGTATTTTACATATCATTATTGATACAAACACCCTCAAGTTACCAATATTTTATTAACGTACGACAAACAGTGATTTCTTTACTTTATTTGGGAACAAACCGTAAAATATCCACAAACCGAAATGGGAAACTTAGTTGTGATTGACACCAACATACCTAAAGTTCGTGAAGGGGTGGAATATTAAATGCCCCTAATTGTAGGTTTCAACGCTTATAACTTGTGACAATATACAAAACTGATATTTAATAGTAGGTACGTCAAACAAATATAACACTTCCGGTGTATAAACGCGAGTATAATCGCTTGTAACGAACTTCTGAAGGATTGTTTGCCTATTTTAAACAAGTTGCTCTCTTTTATATTACCGAAACAGTAGATAAAGTTAATCAAAAGATGCAATTGATCGTGCATATGTGAGATGTTGCTAAACGTGCAATGTAGATTTTGCTAATAAATATAGGTCTCGTACGGACCCAAATTTAGTTTTGATGGTGTTTATTGATTGCTCCACCGAACGTTTATTGCGTACAATTTCAGTAATGACTTGTTAATTTCGTCGCGAATACATTCTCGCCATGGTGACATTTTGTTTGATGTATGGAGTTGTCAGTTTGATCAATCCTCAATTGACCTTACGTTTATTAACTTAATTTATGATGATGACTATTCCAGTGATTGTCTTTACGACTTCTAGTGTAATTATAGATCTGAATATTCTAGGAAACTAACCACGTTCATTTATACGATTAGATTTTATTTGTCATTCGTCGTAATGGGGGCGAACGCGTTTCTGGTGTAATATTGCTTTTATTCTGGGAATGAAGAAATATCCGAAAAACGGTGAAAACACTTCCTATTTTGAATTGCTGAAAACGAATGGGGAAACAGAACAAATAAAATCTGCGTAGATGCGAAAAAATGGTAGCGTCTGTAAAGCACTAGATTTCCGACGTGAAAAAACAGTAATATAATGGGTAATAGGGTAATAAGTGTATACTGGGTTTAGCGGCAAAACAAAAGATGTTCTTCATACGTGTCACTTGTCTTATTAATCGTGTTTACAACAGCAGCATCCAAAACTATGCAGAATATGAATCGATTATTCTCTGTAGGGTTATGATAGTAAAGTACAGAAGAATATTTGAGTGTCCTGCGGCGCTCGTTAAGGATCAGTGTTATCACACGTAAAGGAATATGAATATTAGCGATTTTTAAACTGTGCGAATATATTTGGTATGTATTAGTTAGCTAAATCCACATGGCGAAGTAAAAACGAAGCGGAAAGGATTAATGATATTGAACTAGTTTATATCCGAAAAGGGTTTTGGTACCTATATGAGTACCTAAGTAACGAAGAAGTAAATTTAATTATTCACACATGCGTGTAGGTAAAATGAAGAGAGAATTAAATGAACTTGGGTTCGTATAACACATGTTAAAATAACGTTCTTTGTTTTTACTAGCAGTAAGAATGTTATCCTGTAGTGGAAATCTAATTTTTAGGATTCAGAGAGGCTTCTCTTGTCTCTATTATCTCCCTCGAACTCACAAACCCGTAATTTTAACTGTAGTAAAAGCAACAACTAAATAAAAATTGATAAAGTAAACTAATTTATAGTTTAAAAGTAATCCCTACAGGAGAACTGATAGGTAATATCGGTGCCCGGTAAATTTACCTATTGTATAAAAAGTTTTATTTTAATTTGATCAGTACAGTTAGTTATTGATTATGCGTCGAAAAGTTTGGGTTGTTAGAATATTAGAAACAAAAAATTTGAGTTTAAAAACTGCAAATACTAAGAAAATTTATTATCTTCTACTATTTATCGCTTTCAATATAAATTTCCATAAAACACATCTGTTTTTAATTGCTTTTTTCAATTGAATAGATATATTTGTTCTCTAAATAGGTAGATGCTTTAATTTTTAATGATGCGCCAGGAAAAATGGGTCAATAGGTACCTAACTACCTAGCAAAAGTGAGCTTCGTGCATTCCGGAATAAAATTTTACACGAACTGTATAATATTGAAATTATTTTTGTTGTAATTCAGATTAGCCGCAGATTTCGCTGATGTGTTTTTAATTTTTCCGTAATCAATTAAACAAAAAAGGATAGTAGGTGATAAGAAAAGTTGAGGATTATTTCCGTTGTATAAGTATAGAAAGTTATTGGCATGTTAGTGTTCCGGAAACAATACCGAATAGTCCGATCCAAGTTTATATAGTCTAATGTTCTATCAGCGCTTAATCTTGGCATAGATTAATAAGTCGCTATATCTTTCCGTAATGAAAGTGCCGACCTAAAATATGTGTATAAGTCGTGTCGACTTTATTGAATTTTGCCGGATCGAGAAAACGGTGAAAATAGGAAAATTTGTGACTTGTGAACGACTTTGAGAATGTTTGAATTGTAAAGCGGCACTTTATGTTAATTTTCATTTATACTTGAAACTAGCAATCAGTCGGAAAAAGAAGGCGGAGAAGAAATGTTCGCCGAAATTGGAACAGCTATTGGTAAAAAGTGCTGATTTCATCTTCTGCAAGCCTTCTTTCCCGTCGGCTGCTCTTGATAACATTCTCCCGAAATCGAGCAGAAAACTGTCAAGTTTGTCGCCTTAAATTTTAATGAAAACTTGATCCGTTTTACCTCTTTGTTTAAACATTATCGTTAAATTTTCATGAGAATCGAAGAAATCTCTATCAGGTTTCCCTTCTTTTTTTAACAGACCCAGAAAATAAGGCAGTGCAATACGTTTGCACCTAGTTCTAAGTAATAACATTTTTTCTTTTTTTTTCAGGATTGGCTCAGGTGCAGGTGAATTTGGGTAAGGTGTTGTCTAAATGGCATAATGTAGAATAGACACTTAAAGATTCTACATCAGCAGCCTTAACAGATATAATTTTCTTGCTAGCTAAATTTGCCGCATATTTATTCGTGATGAATAACTTTTTTTTATTACAGGTTCATCCAATTTTGTTATGTATTCGAAACGTTAAGGTGCCATTCAATCATTTTATTTTCGCGAAAAGTTGGTGGCGTTCGCGGTCGGTAGTGATGTGAAATGTATTTGGTGATTAGTTACGAAATGATATGGTCGATGGTCTCCCCTGTCAATCTGAACAGAACGTGGACCGTGCACCCACAACACCCTGGACATCCGACGCGGGACAGATCAAGGTTTCGGTGAACCCCATGGTGGTCTAGCCGACGCCTCAAAGTAACTCACTAGTAAATATTGTTTCAAATAGACCTGGTTGGCAAATTTTTATATATTGCTATATTGATTTTTATTATTTTGGGGCTAATTTGGTGGTACCGTCCAATAAGATAAGTTACAAACTGTAATTTAGTGTATTATTGGGCTACCCTGTGTGTTCTATTGTCAGTTGTTAATGTATTAGGGACAGACCAATGCAGGTGCTGCGCCTGTGACGTCTAATTTTAATAGCAATTTGGGCTCTGTGATTACAACTGCTGTTTTAGGTCCTTTATATTTTTCTAGTTGTTGTCTTTGATGTGACAGGTATCAAATTACAATTACAATGCAGGGTGTTTCGTCCACGCTCTCATATTTGGGTGTAGTGTCGTTCCACTCATATTACACCATGTACCAAACCTTTCTGTATGTTTATGTACTTTTACACTTGCCAATCATTGGGTCTGTTTGATTTTTTTTTTCAGATTTTAAAGTAGTAATGTAGAAGCGTTATTCAGCTTTTAATTAACAGCATTATCGTGTTGATTTTAAAAATTTTAAAATTAATTTAATTTTGCATGTTGATAATATAATTTCTTCAAAAGAAAGATCAAATTACACAGTTACTGTAGTTTTTCATCAAAATTATAGATAATATTAGATTAGATACTTGTGTTGACAAAAGAAGCATAAAAATTATTCACATTGAAAGATTACTATGATATAAATTCAATAATTCCTTTAAATGTTAGTAAAGAAGTAGGTACTACCTATCAGTAAATATTCACAAAAAATATATTCGCGTTCGACAGTTTTCTCACTTAAACTCACCCTGACGTTATTGTTTATTAGTTGTATTTAGTATTTGATTAGTTCTTTACAATTTCTTGTGGTTTTGTCGTGTTTCTGTTGTTCCAGGTCTCGATTCGTTAAAGGTTATTCCATATTCGGGACAACAGTCCGCTCACTTGTATACCTATATCATACCATACCTTTCCTGATAGGGGATTAAAACGACTAAAATACTTCGAGGCCATTTTGTAGTAACACTTTGTTAGCAAGCCTAAAAGATACTAAAACAGAATAAAAACGTCGTAACTTTATCGATCACTATAGGTACTTTTTAAAGCTTTCCGTGGCTATTTGTGTATGGAGAAGTAACTTATTTTCTTTTCATTTTAATATTTTTTTTTTTTTTTTCGAAAGATCAAAATTCAGAACTTAGAATTGGACCGCCTGACTAAACTTTCAGTCTGTGTTGACAAAGCCTTCGGTGAATAAACAGTAATATTGAATAATATATAAAGTGCTTGAAGTGCCTTTGGGCGACAGTCTATGGAACTCAAGTTTCCTCAAACATACAAAACTATCGACTTCTCCAGGCAGGAAATGGTTGGAATGTTTCGTAACTTTCAAATGGAAAAACTAATAATATTATTGAAACAAATAATGCTGGTACCTGCAACCATAAATACTGTCCAATTTTACGGTGAATGTTCTGGACACAATCCATACGTCTTACATTAAATACCTTTGCAAAAGAAGATCGAAAACCTTTCCCGTTTGCAATGTACTTTGTAGCTTCCCAAAATTCATATTTAACAGTTTCAATCTATTATGAGAGCAAGTTTCTCTTTGCAGACCTTATGATTATAAAACGCGGCGTGGTTGTTTTTGAATGTGCCATAAACTTTAGGGTTCGTAGACCCACAATGCTCATTAGATTGGAGATCGACCGCAATAGCACTTTCAATGTATCATGAGGGCAAGTTTCTCCCTGTGGACCTTCTCATCTAAAAACGCAGTGTGGTTTTTGTTTTAATGTAGCATAACTGAAGCTTAAGGTTTGTAGACCCACAATACTCATTAGATTGATAGATCGACCGCAATATGTTTTGCAGCTTCTCAAATTTGTACTAAGCACATTATGAGGGCAAGTTTCTCCCTGTGGACCTTCCCATCTTAAAACGCAGTGTGTTTTTTAAACATACCATAACTGAAGCTTTAGATTCCTAGACCCACAATGCTCATTAGATTGATAGATCGACCGCAATATGTTTTGCAGCTTCTCAAATTTGTACTAAGCACATTATGAGGGCAAGTTTCTCCTGTGGACCTTCCCATCTTAAAACGCAGTGTGTTTTTTAAACATACCATAACTGAAGCTTTAGATTCCTAGACCCACAATGCTCATTAGATTGATGTATCGACCGCAATATGCTTTGTAGGTTCCCAAAATTTGCAATTTAGTATTCCCAACACTTTATGTGGACAAGATTTTAGGTTCCATAAAGAAACTATACGTTCATGGGCATATAACCCTCATTAGAACAATAAATCAACCAGAATGAGCTAGATGAAAAGCTAGTTGGAGACATATTACAAGCAGAAACAGGAGTTAAAGGGGCAGGGGTAGATCTAGATTATAATATCGTTCGCAAATAATTTTATTTATAGAGGTGTGGGATGTTGTACAAATTTATATGAATTTAGGGTGAATGATGAGCATTTAAGTACTGCGATGGTTTGTCGTGAAACGTTTATAAATGTAAGTGGTTAAGTAAGTGCTGCTTGATATTTCCACTTTGTCCCGTAAATATTTGAAGTTGTGACACCTTTCCCTTAATTCTGCCCTGTCAGTTAATGGTGCGGTATGTTGATCGTTGTTTATAAAAAGATTAATTTATGTATGCTAGCCGAGAAACAATTTGCGTTAGAAGAGAACTGTGTGCACATTACGGCGGATATTTGTTTTATTATTTCCTATTCTTTCGCGGCAACTTATCCGGGAGCATTAAGACTCGGGGCGAAATATGGGGCTTTAAATGACTTCCTGTTAGATTCGGGTTACAAATTACACCTTAAAATAACGTAATTTACATCGAAAACCGTAAAATGCGAACGATTAAATGGTTCTTCAAACTCTTTTACTTTGTTGCAAAACGAACAACTACCAATACGTACCAAGTAACTACCCTTATACATATCAATAGATTTCTATCCTTTTGACTCCTATAAGTAATCGAATATTCAAGTTTTATCCTGAAATTTGGGCACAATAAATCGTGATATTAGCAGGACGACTTATTCCTTCTTTAAATGTGTCACTACGATTATGATTTAAGATGTAATTTTGAATTTAGAATTATGCGAGGGAATTTGCTTAGATGATTTCGGGGTAATTACACTTACGAAGAAGGGGATACAAGAAATATAAAAGGGATTGCCTCAAACGCTAATATATTCATGAGTGCATATAATAGGTTGTGACCCGGATGGTTGATAAGAATTACAACTAATATAAAATAATGTTCTGATTATTTCCAAAAGCTTCGTAGTGGTTCCGATTTATGGACCGCGGCTGCTAGTTTTGGGGTACATCAAAGACGCCATCGGTATCGATTACCTGCGGCATTCGTTCGCAATAATAACGCTACTGAATATTCTGCCTGATAGCCCTTTTACGGTGTAGCTAGAGGAGCCAAAATTGGCTTGAATTAAGTTTGTCTCCAATAGTCTTACAAAACTCAATATGACAGAGGTTCTAGCAAGTGTTGCAGGCCGGAGCCCGTTGGGTTTTGTAGTCGTCTTTATCTTTATACAGTTTCGTTTTGTTTTGTATTTAGTGCTAGAGATAGTGTTAGAAATTTCCTAGGGAAAAAGTGTTGTATGCATTTAAATAAAATCAGGCGAGAATCCTGTGCATGTTTTAAAAGTAGGTGACTGTAGAATTCAGGATACAGACAGCTTAATTTTGATCTTTCGAATGGAAAAAAGCTTTTCAATGTACGGAGCAAATCGCCGAGTTTTTGCTCTTCTATTTTCTTCCATCAATTTAAGCTTTTGAATTTCGTAAAAGGCTCATTGTACCGAATAAAATTTAAGTAAGTAATTAGACTCCGTACTCCATTTGCCTCTTTTTTCATCAGTCATTTCTTTTTGTTTGTTTTTTCTTTTGCCCTTTTGTTTAAATTTACTTTTTAATTACACCAAAAGTATAGGAAAGTAGCTATGTACCTGGCGTCAATAAAAGTAAAATTTTATTCTGATTTCTGATGATTTCGCTTTCGTCCTTGTATTTTTCGTTTACTACCTCTTCCCTCTTTCGAAAGGTGAACGCGTCTGAAACACGTTTGTCGTATTTAAGCGTTTATTTTTAGTGTACACAAAACGTCAAAGCTGCCTTTATTGTCAAAGACTTGATTCAGTTTGTGAGGCACCTGCCACACACTACTACATACAAAAGCTTCACCTAAACGTTAATTATTTGCCAACGAACTAATTGGTTTTATATTGTATATTCTCATAGGCGCAACTTTATTCTAACTTATTATTTGTATTACGATCAAAGCGCACTAACTATAAGCTTAAAAAAAATCACGGTTCATTGTAATTTTTCAAAATTTAAGCTTGAATGCGGCGTTTTCAGTTCTGCATGTTCTAAATACCTCGTAGGACCACACTGCTCATTAGATTGGTAGATCGGTTGCATTATGAGGGCAGGTTTTTCCTTGTGGACCTTCTGATAATAATAAGCTGCGTGGTCGTTTTTGAACGTACTATAACTAAAGCTTTAGGTTTGTAGACCCACAATGCTCATTAGATTGATAGATCGACCGCAATATGCTCTATAGCTACTAAAAATTTATATTTAGCACCTTGAATGTATTATGAAAACAAGTTGCTCCTTGTGGACCTTCTGATCTTAATAAATTGCGTGGTCGTTTTTGAACGTACTATAACTAAAGCTTTAGGTTTGTAGACTCACAATGCTCATTAGATTGATAGATCGACCACAATATTCTTTGTAGGTTACCAAAATGTGTGCTTTAGTATTTTCAGCATATCATGTGAACAAGATTTTAGGTTTATAATCTGTCTGACTTTCCTGAAATGAATTTTCCATACAAAAACTTTAGGTTCATGGGTCTATAACCCTCATTAGATCAATAAATTGACCGGAATAAGCTGCAATTTCTCAAAATTTCACCAGGAAATCGCTCCAAGCTTACAAAAAAGTTGTGGTATCGTCTTCGAAGATACGACATAAAGTATGTATTGCAAGCAAATTCTAAGTGGTTGCAGCGTATTTTTGTTTGTTAATGAGTAGGTAAATGAACATTCTATTTTAAATATACAGTTAATTTTGAGTAATTTCGTGAAACTTTCAGATGTTTCTGTCTATTTTGCTTTAACAAGTCTTTGATCTCACAATATATCCTTACTAGTAATTTTTCAGTTAAATGTTTGTTTAAATTTATAATGACGGGCTTGAACTAATCGGCTTATAGATAACGTATATTTGAACGTATGTGGATGTAAGGTAGGATTAATATTTGGTTGTGTTGCCTTCCCATTTTCTTTACAAGCTAAATGTAACAAGTTATTTCAGCGTAACGTTAATTAACGTTAGACATAAAAACCGAGCTTCTGGTTTCGTTTATTTTCAACGTAGAGACAGGGAATGAGAATAGCACGTTGTGTCATTATTAGGTTGCCTAGTCTATTAATTAAGACTTACTGTAAATGCCTTCCGATGCAGGTGCCCCATTGCTTCCCCTTTTCTTTCTGCATTTGAACATTTATAGTTTTCCTTTAAATTTTATGTTAGACACTTAATGCACTCCAGAAGCTCTCTATAAGCACTTAGTGAAATTAAAGTCTGTATATTTAGGTTTTATCGTGAAAATGTGTCTTCATAAAAGCATTTATATTGTTTAAATGTTGCTGTATATAGATACCAGTGCCGTCTCATCGTCAACACATTCATCAACTAAGTGTACTGAAGAATCTGTAGACCAGGTCCTTTCTAATATTTGCTGTACAATGCCGATGGAATTGATTTCTCAACGATTTTCTTCAAAAATATTTAGGTACGTCGTATTTCAAAACGTTCTGTAAAAGTTGATGTCGAGTAAGGAGCTACTTGCAATAATAATTAAACCGTCAGTACAAGTAAGTTTTCGGCGTGAGATATGATTCGGTGTAATAATTAAAAGTTTAGGAAGTGGAACAGATATTTCCGGAGAGTGTTCGTATAATTGGGCTTGTTTATATTACGTTCTTCTTTGAAGACTTGCCAAATTACGTGATAAGATGGAGTAGTAGGTAACCATTCCCGTTCATCTTGACGAACAGTTCTCATAAAAAGAGAAGTAATTTCTTCTTCCTTTTCACCTGATACGCAACCGAAATGTACGAATACACTCGTGAAGGAAAATGATCAATTAGAAAACCGTTTCTTAAAAGATTACACATTCGAGAAAAGGACTTTTGATGATCATGGTAATTAAGAAAACGCCGAACAACCGTTTTAATGAACGAATCTTAAAGTATAATGAGGTGACGCAATTATAAAACTACAAAGTTTTTAATCCTGATTCACTTTCGGTGAAATTTGCATTTACCTTCAACTGTTTTACGACCACCTTCTCATTTAACAGGTAACTTTTATTAAATCGCCATGAATCATCCATTTTATTACTTGTTTTACTCAAAGAATAGGTAGATTCTAACTGATCCTTTGGGAAAATACAGTAAAAAAATTACTAAGCACCTATTCAGTGCAAAATAGACGAGCGATTGGCCAAATATCGCCGAAATCAGATTGATTAGATTAAGTTACTACAGATTGTATTTGATTGGAACTATGGTGTAATTGTCCTATTTTATTACATCCTGAATTATTATAGAACCGTAATAATCCTGAGATGTTCGACTTCAAAGAACAATCGACATTAGTAATAGCGAGTCATTAAACTTATGAACGACAAACGATGTAAGATAAATGCAGCAACATCTTTTGAACATTTCGTCGATTTTTCAGCGGAATATTCTTAATATTGTATTCAGTTGAACAGGATGTTCGCGCTGCCGTTATTGAAGCATAATAATATTTCCAGCGAGCACAAAGGAGCTACGTAGTAAAAACAAAAGAAAGTTATGAAATCGATTTTGTACAACCAACGAAAACGATACGGTTTAAATGCAGTGGAAAAGGAAGCGCCTGCAAATATTTTCACAGTTAAATTCATGTTGTTTCGTTAAATTAAACTGAAATATATTTATTACCCCATAATCTACCCTACAAATGACACACCGTCCCGGTGTGTTTTTCTGCCATTCGAGTCACCAATAAATTCGCGCTTAAAAACGACTCTGCAATCTGTTCCCACTGTTATAGAGGTGACGTCATTCTTCAAAATCGAACTGTTCTGCTTTTGTTATCACTAAATTATAATAGACTTACTTAGAGTTACGAAGTCTTAGTTTGTCTGGTATACGGAAATAAGTCGTTGTACCTGGAAGTAGCTTCAAACATAATCCAGATCATCATTTCCATGATAGGAAATGACGGCCATGTGGTTGTTTTAGAATGTATCACAATAGAAATGTTACATTCATGTACCCACAACGCTCATGAGATTTGTAGCTTTTCGAAACTTGCGCTTTGACACATTGAATGACTTTTCCAAACCGAGATGTGATCGTTTTTCAAAGTGCCACAACAGAAACGTCAGGCTCGTGGGTCCACAACGCTCATTAGATTAATGAGTTAGTCAGAACGCGTTGTGGCTACTCAAAATTTTACGTTTCTTATCAAAAAAATATAGTAAACCACAATGGGAACGTCAAATTCATAGATTCTCAACGCTTGTGAGATTAAGAAGGTCAATCACAGAGCTTTGTAGCTTTTCAAAACTTGTGCTTTGACACTTTCAACGTATTGTGAGGGCACGATTTTAAATTTATGACTCTGTTGACCTTTCTAAAACGAAACGTGATATTTTCTGAAAGTGCCACTACAGAAACAGTAAGCTCAAGACCCCACAACGCTCATTAGATTAATGAGTCGATTGGAACGCGTTGTGGCTACTCAGAATTTCACGTTGGAATCGTTAGAAGTTTACAAAAGCGTTGTGATGTCATCTTGGAAGATGGACGATGGAAGATTTTCCTTGATCGCCTTTGCCATTTAAAAAGTAGCTTATCAAAAGAAAACCATTTTCTTATCAAAAAACTATAGTAAACCACAATGGGAACGTCAAATTCATAGATTCTCAACGCTCATGAGATTAAGAATGTCAATAACAGAGCTTTGTAGCTTTTCAAAACTTGTGCTTTGACACTTTCAACGTATTGTGAGGGCACGATTTTAAATTTATGACTCTGTTGACCTTTCTAAAACGAAACGTGATATTTTCTGAAAGTGCCACTACAGAAACAGTAAGCTCAAGACCCCACAACGCTCATTAGATTAATGAGTCGATTGGAACGCGTTGTGGCTACTCAGAATTTCACGTTGGAATCGTTAAAAGTTTACAAAACCGTTGTGATGTCATCTTGGAAGATGGAAGTTGGAACGTTTTTACTTAAAATAGCTTCTAATTTAATCCAGAAAATTGTTTTCCGTGATTATACGTTTATCGCCATTATAATTTAAAAATTAACCTATCCAAAGAAAAATTGCAAATTGCTAGATTATTTGGTTTTAGGTAGCATAAACTGTGTCGGCGCTTGGGTTTATTAAGACGGTTGATTTATTGAAAAGTGAAGCACAATTTGTTAGTAAATCGTGGGGATATATCTAATGATGAGTTGATGAAGAATTCATGCAATTTTTATTTCCCTTGAGTGTTCGTAGGGAATGTGGATATCTTTAACTTTAGGCATCTCATTGCTTTCGCATTAGGTTGTGCAATAAATTGTAGAGTACCTGAAAACGACGGCTAAAAATTTCCATTAACGAAGCATGCCCGTCGAGTGCTTTGGAAAGATACAGTTCCGTGAAGTTGCTGATACAAACTTTTTAAAATGTTCAAAGTTGAAACAATTGGGTCACGAATTTATATTTCGCTTCAGCAACTCCGGCGAAATTTATTACCGAATTATTGACTCTGTTTTTCAAGTGTGGTACAAACCTAAACAAATTTTTCATTTCTACANATGTCAATAACAGAGCTTTGTAGCTTTTCAAAACTTGTGCTTTGACACTTTCAACGTATTGTGAGGGCACGATTTTAAATTTATGACTCTGTTGACCTTTCTAAAACGAAACGTGATATTTTTTGAAAGTGCCACTACAGAAACAGTAAGCTCAAGACCCCACAACGCTCATTAGATTAATGAGTCAATTGGAACGCGTTGTGGCTACTCAGAATTTCACGTTGGAATCGTTAGAAGTTTGAAAAAGCGTTGTGATGTCATCTTGGAAGATGGACGATGGAAGATTTTCCTTGATCGCCTTTGCCATTTAAAAAGTAGCTTATCAAAAGAAAACCATTTTCTTATCAAAAAACTATAGTAAACCACAATGGGAACGTCAAATTCATAGATTCTCAACGCTCATGAGATTAAGAATGTCAATAACAGAGCTTTGTAGCTTTTCAAAACTTGTGCTTTGACACTTTCAACGTATTGTGAGGGCACGATTTTAAATTTATGACTCTGTTGACCTTTCTAAAACGAAACGTGATATTTTCTGAAAGTGCCACTACAGAAACAGTAAGCTCAAGACCCCACAACGCTCATTAGATTAATGAGTCGATTGGAACGCGTTGTGGCTACTCAGAATTTCACGTTGGAATCGTTAAAAGTTTACAAAACCGTTGTGATGTCATCTTGGAAGATGGAAGTTGGAACGTTTTTACTTAAAATAGCTTCTAATTTAATCCAGAAAATTGTTTTCCGTGATTATACGTTTATCGCCATTATAATTTAAAAATTAACCTATCCAAAGAAAAATTGCAAATTGCTAGATTATTTGGTTTTAGGTAGCATAAACTGTGTCGGCGCTTGGGTTTATTAAGACGGTTGATTTATTGAAAAGTGAAGCACAATTTGTTAGTAAATCGTGGGGATATATCTAATGATGAGTTGATGAAGAATTCATGCAATTTTTATTTCCCTTGAGTGTTCGTAGGGAATGTGGATATCTTTAACTTTAGGCATCTCATTGCTTTCGCATTAGGTTGTGCAATAAATTGTAGAGTACCTGAAAACGACGGCTAAAAATTTCCATTAACGAAGCATGCCCGTCGAGTGCTTTGGAAAGATACAGTTCCGTGAAGTTGCTGATACAAACTTTTTAAAATGTTCAAAGTTGAAACAATTGGGTCACGAATTTATATTTCGCTTCAGCAACTCCGGCGAAATTTATTACCGAATTATTGACTCTGTTTTTCAAGTGTGGTACAAACCTAAACAAATTTTTCATTTCTACACATTTATGCATATTGGCATTACAATTCCATATAGGTACATAGAAATAAAAATAAACTGAACCCCGACGTGCCTGCTGCTAACAAATGTTGTAGATACGGAAGTTGAAAAAAATGTAAATGTTTTTTTCTCTTAACCCCTGTAACGATCTAGAGGTGAAGCAGAAATTTGTTAGTGCGCTTTTTAATATTCATCAGAAAAAATGTTGTAAGGAAAATCAGATTGTCGGAGAGAATTAGTAACGGGAATGAATAGGGAAGGGCATGTGGTAGAATGATTGATTAAGATTGCAAGAAAACGCTTTTCAAGCGCCTAGACTGATAAGGTTGGCCTGAAAACAACCAATTCCACAACAAACAGAGCGGACGTGACGTGGGTAGTTGGCGGAGAAAAAAAAAACAGATTTAAAGACGAAAATTTTTAATTTCCCCTTGTCTGAATTAGTGATTTGACCGATTAATCGATTCTGAGTAACCCTAAAGCTTAATTCGATCTCGTAATTAGTCATTTAAATAGTCATCCAGTTCCAGAATGTTGTTATTACAAAGGAAGAGATAGGTAGTCGCAGTCACAGTTATGATTGCATAATTTTTCTGTCATTCAAACAACTTAATAAAATCTGAAGAATCGTCACCGATAGGGCCTACATACGCCGATCAGAGAGCCTATTTCTTACGACCTTTAAAAGAAATAGAAAGCTTCTTGGGTTGTCTGTACACGTATGTACAATATCTAATAAGTATCCACACATACGTATAAGAAACCAAAATATCTCCATTCGGTTGAAGCAAGCACAGCTTATCATTCCTCACTGCACGCACCAGTTTCCATAAACTGACAATTTTATCAGTTTCTTCCAGAACGCGTAGCTAAAGGTATTATAAAGAGAAAAAAAAGAAAATGAGAAAGAAAGCCGAATCGGTTTCGACGTCAGTTACATAAGTTATTTACGCTTTAAATTCGTAGAAGTAGTCGATGCTTAGAAGATTATAAAGTCAACCACAATGTTTTGTAGCTTTTCGAAACTTGTGCTTTGCCACTTTAAACGCATTGTGAGGGTACGATTTTAAATTTGTGACTCTGTTGACCTTTCTAAAACGAAACGTGATATTTTTTAAAGTGCCACAACAGAAACAGTAAGCTTATGAGCCCACAATGCCTATTAGATTAATGAGTCGATCAGAACGCGTTGTGGCTACTGAGAATTTCACATTCGAATCTTTAGAAGCGTCGTGATGTCATCTTGAAAGATGGAAGGTGGAAAGTTTTCCCTAAAATAGCTACTAACTTAACTCAAATAATTGTTTCCATGATTAAACGTTTATCGCCTTTGCTGTTTAAAAAATAGTCTATCAAAAGAAAACCATTTCCTTATCAAAGATTATAGTGAACTAACGCGATTTGGTCGTTTCAGAATGTACCACAACAGAAACGTGAAATTCATAGACCCACAACGCTCATGAAATTAAAAAGGTCGATTACAGAGCTTTGTAACTTTTCAAACTTTACATTGTCACTTTGTATGGGCAGGATTTTAGGTTTGTGACTCTCTTGAACTTTCTAAAATGAGATGTGATCGTTTTTCGAAGGTTGGTGGGCCCACAACGGTCATTAGATTAATGGGTTGACCAGAACGCGTTGTGGCTACTCTAAATTTCACGTTGGGATCGTTGAAAGCGTATAAAAACTGCGTGATTTCATAAAGTTCGTACTGTGGACAAATTTCAAGTTACTTTAGTGTATTGTTGACTGATAAGTTTTGCCTTAAAATGACTTCTAACTTAATCTAGATAATTGTTTCTGTGATTATACCAGAACGAGTAGGTATGGGTATTGTAAAGTAAAAAAAAGAAACTGAAAACTAAAAGTTGAATCGGTTTCGACGTTAGTTATGTAAGTTATTTAGGTAGGTACACTTTAAATTCGTAGTCAAGTAGATACATAGAAGTAGTCAAAATGTAATCGTTTATATGTAAATTAGTTACACAACCCTTCCCGAGGTTTGCATAATATACATATGCATATTTTGTTTATGTAGTTGCTTATCGTCTCTTTCTAATGGTTTTCACAATGCCAATTTATATTTTCGGAATTCATCCAATCACACACAGAAGAATCCAATTTTTATTAGCTAGTCAATAATCAAAAAAAAAATTGTGTTTTCGGTTTTATTTTTCCATTTTTCTGTACTGTACTGTACTGTAGTGCACTAGACTGTTGTATCTTGTGCAGTTTATTCTAAGCGAAACTGGAATTTCTTGTCATTTTACGTGTCGGTTGAAAAAGGTAAAATAAAATGAAACTAGCGGCGCTTCCGCAAAAATTTTGTTGAAATGTTGCTAAACGAATTTTTTACTTTAAATGCAATCAAGTTCGAAGCTGTTCGTCTTCGAAGCGCTAATGATAGACGAACGAGCGTAGAATTCAGTTACAACGCCGAACAAGGAATATACGTAAGCCGATGTACCATAAGAAAAATGTTATCTACAGAAGCAGTTACTTCAATTGTGTTTGCTACAGTCTCAAAATTACTCAGATTAACTTTGTTCAACGTCGTAAACACGTACTGGAAACTATTTCATCTACGATTGAGGAAAAAAAGGCGCCATATGCAATTCAGGTCTCAACTTCATAACGAAAATTTACCATATATTAAACAATCTAGTCACTAATGTTCTGATATACTTCAGCTTCTTTTGCAAAAAGGGTAAACAGCTCAGTGGTTAGAATGGTCGATTCCTGGACGATGCAGTGCTTTATTTTGTGATCATTAATTTTTTAGTAATTTCTGTTGTCTTTCTAATGTTATGCAGTTTGTGAAGTGTGGATGGTTGTTGTAAGTACTTATATAGAAAAATAGGTGCACACTGCAGAGTAGTTTGTGTTTTTTAGATTTGTTTTTCCTCTTTCTGCAAAATAGCTACAAGTTTTATTTGCTTACCGAACAATTTGCAACAAACATACATTACTGAAAAGTTTATAAGCAAATTTGCACGCTATACAAACGAACATGCACCGTCGATATTTTAAAAAGGTTTTAAGGAAAATTCATTTCACGGAATTGCTTGAAGCATATTATATACACACAAAACGTAACCACGACCGCATATCCCTGCAAATGCGACCCATACAGTCGAGATTGATTTGATCATAAAACTTAAACCGCTTTTTTCTCCTTACTGAAAATGTGTTAACCCACTTTCTGCGGGCAGCGTAAACTGGCGACTAAACAGTGAACATGTCCAAATAATATTTATTAAGAATATATGAATTTCATATTTAGACTTTGTTCCGAAAAAGGCGATTGTGTTAAAATGGTTGTTTTAAATTTCAAACAGGGTAAAACGTTCGCGCGTTAACTTCTATTTCTATTTCCTTTTCACATGTTTTCACAAATTTTAAGTAGAACTTTGACGCACAAAACGTAAATTGCATGCTCAAGTTCTCCGTATGTATGTATGGGTACATCGTACCTACACTACATATGATGTAGCCAGCTCATTTGCAGACCTGCACATTATCCTCGGAACTCTCCGGGAGAGTGCTTACAAAATTTAATGCTACGTTCAACCTTCTGTTTTGTATAATGAAACTTAACCAAAACTGGCATAAATTCCGAGGATAGTTTATTAAGATCGTTTTACACCAGCATTTAAGCATTTACAAGCTATTTTCAAAGAAATATTTAATAATTCGAACAGGACGAAGACCAAAAATTAAAATTGCGACATTCGTATATTAAAATACTAAGGGGTTGAAGATTGTAGCTTTTTTTCCAAAAGAAAACCACAATAGTGCCTTTCAGATAATATTTCTACAAGAAACTACTATACGATATACCTAAACGTAAATTTTGTACAATAAAGCTTTCAGTTTTCGAGATGTAACGTAAAGGATTGTGCATAAAGAATTATCTATCTGTATACTGCCCCCGTTGAAGTTTTATCGTTAGAAACAAAGTTTGGTGGAAGGAAAGTTAGTGTCGTCTATATATCTTTGAAGGAAATCGTAGTAAGAAGAAGTTTCTATTTAAACACTTCGATAGAATGGTCAGAAATCCAGTCGGCATTTGCATAAGACTTTCCGGAGATATATTGTTGCAAAACCTGATCGAACTTTCTCAACTTTTCTCTCTCACTCGCTAGATAAAAGCATCAGGGAAAACAGAAAACACTGGTACATTTTACTGAAACCACAGAATTCGAAAGATATGTAGGGATGTCATCCTGCGACTCTTTTATAGCCCTAACCGGTAAAAAGTGGGGCCCCGTTACAAACGACCCGTTTAATGAGTAGACATTAAATACGCCATTTAATTCCTAAAACAACTAAGTTTTCTCCAGTGGATTATCCTGCCGTTTTAAGGAATATATTAATGCAGAGCAGAAGTTTTTTTTAAACATCGACTTCCCTTTTACTTTTTGAACTTGTTCCGCATCTTTATTTTCTCATATTGCTTCTACAACCACGTCTCCAATTGCTTAACTTTAAAAACTTTGAAAAAAAAATCACTGTACTGTAATGTTCTACGTACTTAATATCTGCAATTCTAGTGTGAGTCATTTAAAGTGGCGGTTCGGGCAATAAAACAGCTAAGATAGATAATAGACTGCAGCAATCGCTGTGGAATCAATCGCCTATTGTATGAATTAATGATTAATTGATTAAATTTCGATTAATTGAATAATTTGCTCAGTCCTTGTAGACACATCACTAGAAGCAGAAATAGTGCTAAGGGAGGCATCAGAACACCTAATATACTCGATGATTAGATTACAGTTTGCAAATAGTTGTGGAGATATTAGAAAATGCAAAGATTGGCTCGAACTATATCGGTTTTAAAATAAGTCTTATTTTGGTATTGATTTTCAGCACCAATTGTGTTGAACGTTTTAGAAGAAAATCACCGCTGTTTCGGAGATTTGTAAATCACAAAATTGGTAACTTATGTGGGTTGTTTTCGGCAGTTCTGTGTTTATCGGCAATCGAAATACAAAGGAAGTTTCATAATTTAAATTTCCGCAGTTAGAATTGTTTGCGGAAAGTTATAATTGTATCTTTGCATTGTCAGATTTTGTATTGAGTTCGGTGTACGGCAGGAATTTTATCGGTTTTTGATTAACGTAATGTAATCACAAAGCAATTAATGGTTGTGTTTTACATATGCAAATTGGCTGCAACTGACCTGGATTTAATACTCCACAATCGGTTGCTATCTAACGCCGTCAGAACTTTACTTTTTAACGTGAAAGCTTAATCGTAGTAATCGATTTAAAATTAATTTTTATCTACTGTTAATTTTAATCAACATAAGGTCGTCAGTCCTAAAACTGACACGCACCTCCACTTTTTCCTATCCTCAGCTAATCTTCGCATTTCCCTAAAACTGTTAGAACATCCCACATCCTTAACTATTTGTGAACGATAAACTAATTTAGGTACACCTCTACTCCTCTTAGCTCCTGTTTCTGCTTCTAATATACCTGCAACTAGCTCTTCCTGACAAACTATTTCGCCTATTTCTTATTGACTTCCATAGAGTTCTCTGTTCTCATATTCTTTCTAATACCTCTTCATTTCTAACCTTCTCTATCCACGGTATCCTCATCATTCGCCCTTATAATTTAGGGTAAGGAACTTAGTTTCTACCGGGTGTTCCACGACACCATATACCTTGTTTATGATTTCCTTTCGTCTTGGATAGCAGATAATATTACGAGGTCCTTTTTCCTTAATAGTAGAGTAGGTACTTCATTTTTGAGCCAGTGGCGTAGCAAATGCCTTTAACTCTTTTTAATACCGAACATTTCGGTAGTAGATAAACATTAAAACACAAGGACGGTGTCATCTTCGAAGCAAATTGCACAGGTACTACGTGACACAGTCCTTTAACTAATGTAATAACACTGGGCTAGGCCTTTAGCAAATGTCATTTAAAAACAAGGCAATGAAAGAATAAAAGGAAAAAAACAACATTTCCTTTTTCGTCCTTTTATTACTAACTTTATGTCCTGGTTTGAAAGCCAACCTGAAAACAATCCAGGCTATTCAATTATCCTTATCGAAAAGCTAAATTTCGACCCGTAACATAACAATAGAAAATAGCAAACTGTAAAGGATTTAGATGTGTAGGCACATTAATTTAATTCGGCAATTCTATCATTTATTTCTGAATACATTTGTTATTTCGAAATATCTATTATGCTCTGCCAATTTTAGGTAAATACTTTTTTTTAAGGGTTAAATTGCTTCAAAGAGAATTCGTCCTGAATACCGACGTAGAGGTACC
>NW_020439340.1:102176-110228 GCF_000699045.2 Agrilus planipennis | reverse complement strand
TCAAAAACCTCCTCGATCAGTTTTTTGCCAGCAAAGACCAAAAATTTTATGAGCGTGGAATTATGCTACTACCAGAAAGATGGCAAAAGGTGTTGGACCAGAACGGTCAATATATAATTTAATAAAGTATTTGTTTATTATACGAAAACTGTCTTTCATTTCCACAAAAAAAAAACGAAATTACTTTCCGAACAACCCTATATTTTATACATAAACGTAATATCTAACGATTGAACTTCATGAGCTTATAGGTACAAACGTGCCGCAATTGCCATGGCAACATATTCACAAGTAATTGGACGCTCGTTTAATATAAATAATTCTATCCAATACCTATGCAAATTAGCCGAATCCTTTGAACAAGTTAGAAACTTTGTTAAATTAAAGTCGTCCTTTTGTTGAACTAGTTATGTTACTCACGGAAACCTGTCCAAATTTGGACGCTATGTTTGTCGGTGGTGCATTTCCAACCATAAGCCTTTAGTGCGTAACACACCCGCAACATTTGATCGAAGAACATTTCAACTGTTTTAAAAAGAACTTTTCTGCACAATCCAACATTAAACATTAGTTGGGTGGTACTTTTAGAAAGCATTTTTTTTGCACAGTCGAAACAAAACCCTTTGTATTATTGGTTCGGTGACTTATGTAATAGGATTTAAAACGAATAATTTAAGAACTTAAATACATAGTTATAAAATGGTTCAAAATAATTCTGTTCGTTGTGGTACAAGTGCAACTGTCTCTGTAGTAGCTGTTATAGAGTGCCAGTTTCCCTAATTTACTTAATTTTCGGGAACACTGTTCAATTGACGAGGAGCATGAAATAATTTCTTCAAAGGCGAGCACCTCCCGTTGTTGCTTAGTGAACAAAATGTAACATAGACACTCGCACACACGTTCAAATTAAATGTAATTTCACTTTACGTTTACGAAGCGTCAGTTGACGTGCCTTCGGTTCTGTTATGTAGTCTAATTCGGTAAAGCCGGCAAGGCGTAAGCACTAAAAAATATTATTTGCCTTAGAGAGTACCTACATGCGGACGCGCAAATTTACTTTCGCACTAGCAAATGCGGATTTAACAGCCCCAGTCGCTAAAGCTGCAGATTACCCTGCGAGAGCACTAAAACATAATAAGGGTTTATACTATGCTTAACCCCAATAGTAAAATTGCTGAACGAATTGATAAACACTACCACTGGCCATTTTAGATTAAACACCGTTTTAAAACCGCCACTGTTTACTGCTTAGTATTAGCTTCACACGAAATTTATCCCGTCGGACACCCTCTACAACCAATTATATCCGCAACCTAACGCAATGCACTCCTTTGTTATCGTCCAACCCACCCATAACATAACTTACTAATCCTTAAAGTTAACCCATAAAAATAAACGATAAAAAAATATGTGCCACCTATTACAGTTTAAGTACAAACGAACCTTCGGATTATTGTAGCAAGAGCACATTAATAAAACCTCCAACACCTTTATCTTCGTCGTCACCACAAACTTTCCTATCCTAGATCAATTTTCGCATTCGTCGAAAACTGCATCCATAACTGTTTACGTGCTAGAAAGTTAAGGCAGGGGCCGAATTCAGCATCTCTTATTATGCCACTAATCATCCACATCAGAACAGTCCTATTCGGATTAAGTCACGTAGCCTGATCATGCCTAAATTTTTGATAACTTGATCAGGGTCAAATGATACCTATAACCTAATCATCACCATCATAAGGTCATCAGTCCTAAGACTGGTTGGACACGTACCTCCACTCTTTCCTATCCTGAGCTAAACTTCGCATTTCCCTAAAACTAGAACAGCCNAGACACGCACCTCCACTTTTTCCTATCCTCAGCTAATCTTCGCATTTCCCTAAAACTGTTAGAACATCCCACATCCTTAACTATTTGTGAACGATAAACTAATTTAGGTACACCTCTACTCCTCTTAGCTCCTGTTTCTGCTTCTAATATACCTGCAACTAGCTCTTCCTGACAAACTATTTCGCCTATTTCTTATTGACTTCCATAGAGTTCTCTGTTCTCATATTCTTTCTAATACCTCTTCATTTCTAACCTTCTCTATCCACGGTATCCTCATCATTCGCCCTTATAATTTAGGGTAAGGAACTTAGTTTCTACCGGGTGTTCCACGACACCATATACCTTGTTTATGATTTCCTTTCGTCTTGGATAGCAGATAATATTACGAGGTCCTTTTTCCTTAATAGTAGAGTAGGTACTTCATTTTTGAGCCAGTGGCGTAGCAAATGCCTTTAACTCTTTTTAATACCGAACATTTCGGTAGTAGATAAACATTAAAACACAAGGACGGTGTCATCTTCGAAGCAAATTGCACAGGTACTACGTGACACAGTCCTTTAACTAATGTAATAACACTGGGCTAGGCCTTTAGCAAATGTCATTTAAAAACAAGGCAATGAAAGAATAAAAGGAAAAAAACAACATTTCCTTTTTCGTCCTTTTATTACTAACTTTATGTCCTGGTTTGAAAGCCAACCTGAAAACAATCCAGGCTATTCAATTATCCTTATCGAAAAGCTAAATTTCGACCCGTAACATAACAATAGAAAATAGCAAACTGTAAAGGATTTAGATGTGTAGGCACATTAATTTAATTCGGCAATTCTATCATTTATTTCTGAATACATTTGTTATTTCGAAATATCTATTATGCTCTGCCAATTTTAGGTAAATACTTTTTTTTAAGGGTTAAATTGCTTCAAAGAGAATTCGTCCTGAATACCGACGTAGAGGTACCATTGAAGTTTTTCAATTTAAATTTTACTACAAGAATTCAATCTGTTTTCAATACTAGCCCGCGATAAAAAAAAATTAATTAGGTCTGAAAATTAAAGGTCTTTCGAGAGCCCATATATCTAACAAAGAAGTTTGAAGTAAATTTCTAGAGGTACATTTTGTATTCATCGTGGGACAGTGTAAGCCCTTGATAGCAAATTGCTTTATACAAACTTTTCCTTTTATTTTCAAGTGGAAGCTCCTTTTAAAAAATTATTATTAAAAAGTGCTGAATAAACGTACAGATACATACGTATTTTATAGCCAATTTACTTCTGTCCTATTTTAAAGTTCCTCTATCTCAGTACTACGTCTTTTAATGACTAAACTATCGCGTTTAGATTATTTAACTTGCCAACAATAATCTAGTACCTGTACATATGTACGCGGACATGTGTTCGATGTTGCTCCAACAATAATAATAACTTCGATAGTATCTATAATGTATGTACAACATATGCTTATCTACGCACAATGTGTTTGACATGATGTTTATTATAACAGGAGCTATAACCTCGAATTTACATCATCTTATTAATACGATCGATGTTCTAGCAATGATTTGTGTACCAATAATTACCAGCCCAAAATAATTAGATTTATGTAGATATTGCCTTATATTAACAAAACGGATTCGATAAAGAGAATATGAAGCTGTAAGAGAATGGCCTGTCTCATCATTTAAACACCAATATAATAAATTATCAAATTGTCGTTCAATTTAATGTCAAAAGTTTTATGAATACTTTTCAGACATTTGCAAATTTAGATTTATTAGAATATTCCTTGTGAATAGGTATATAAGTATTGTACATTGAAAAAAAGTGATCCTAAGTGAGAACCTTCAGGAACACTGCAAAAGCAGTATCATCTGATGTTGTCCTGAAGACAGGTCCCTATTATGGTAACCACATAACTACCTATCATCGACAGTAGTGCATTTCACACAGATTCTCATTTTGTGGTGTCAATCATATCGACCACTTTGTCCAGTGAAGGAATTGCACAATGTCAAGTGCCCCAGCTTGTTTGAATGTCAAGTTCAGCATTGGCATTTATTTGTATCGCAAATAGGGTTGCACTCCTTTATGGAGAGACCTCGGTCAAATGCAACTCATTTTAATGTTAACATCGATTATATAGGTATCCAGCTTTATTGTGGATTTTGACATAGTAAAAACCTTTCGCGATGCATAGCATTGATTTCGTAAATATTTAATAGTAAAGTTTGTAAAAACTGCTGATGTCCGGTCCTGTCACTTATGTATGTACATTAAAACGTCTAAAGGAAATTGACGCTCGGATTGATGGAATTGCAGAGGTTGCAGAGTAACAGCTTTTTTTTTGTTTACTTTTCTTTATCGGAAATTGTTCCATTTCAATGTCCCTTTTTCCAAATTGATTGTGACACCTTAATCTATAATGGAACATGAAGTTTTCAATTGGAACGACAGTGGACAGGTGGCTTTTATAGAGACCTTTCACCGTTGTTCCGGTATCTAGTCGTGCATACATTTCTAGTTGAGTAGTCCAAGGGACTAGCAGCAACTCACCTGCGATCAAAACCTTTGTAGCGAATTATTCAACTCTCTGCGTCAATATTACACAGAACGTGCCTAATGTTGCCTATTAATTTAATTGAAGTAAAAAAGAAAAGAAGTGTAAAAAACTGCTTCTCCAATTTCTAGCACAATTCCAGACTAAGCAAATCAAACTAAATTGGATCAGTCCTGAAATCTCAACAACTTAGCGTATAATATACAACTTGGTCAGTTACCATTTGGGTAAAAATCATCAAAAACTTTTTCTAGTTTTACTTATAAATATTTATGTAGAATTATCGTCATATAATACCTATAATAATATGGTGATATGTATGGCGCTAGTGTAGATGGTAATTTATGCAATTATCTCTTCTAATGATACGTAACTTTCTGGAATTAGCTGACTATTAAAACGTCTAATTAAAGGATAAAGCCAAATAACGCGCCTGTTGTCGTTTAATCAGAAATTTTAATCAAAAGTCGCGAACTTTGACATGATGTCCGCGGAATCGCCCTTCGTACCTACGTTTTAATATTTTCATTGTATCGAAAAGCAATTAAACATGTTGATTAAAGATGTTAAGTTGATAATAATATGGTTAATTTAGATATAAAATGTAGGCTGTATTCGTGTTTCTCTGACTGGAATATCGGAATTGCTATGCAACAACATATATATATATATAATGCTCTGCGACGAGTTAAAATTTGAACGGGTTCAACTAGTTCAGTTACTTATATAAAATGTATAGTCCTGCGGGAATTTAAGATCAACAAAAGGGAATAAGTTTGCATGTTAAGCTGACTCAAAGTAAGTTAATCACTTATCAAAATAATAATGGGCGGAATCTAATAATAACTTTGGAAATAATTAATATTTCTGGTTTGCAATTTACATAACTAAAACGATTCTCTCTCATGTATGTATGTATGTATATATATATCTATATATGTAGATTGTATAGTATCCTTATTTGTTTTGTCATCCCTGACACCTCTGTTTTACCATCCATCCGAACATTCTATTCTGCCGAGAGAATGAAAAGGGTTTAAAGGGTTTTAGGTATTACGTGTAGGTTTTCTAAATCTTGCTCGTGGAAATGAATGAAACGCTAAAGTATTTGGAAATTATATATAAATACTTTCAACAGCCATTCCGATTTTCTTATCTTTTCCTGCCAAAACGGTATGATGAAATTATATTAGCGGGTCATTTTCATCTCATTTGTAGATTTATTTTTAATTATCTAATACTCCACTCCCATCATCTCGCAAATTTGGAGACCAAAAAATAATATTACAGAAAAAGGAAGTAATGTTTTCAATTACTTTTATAATTACGAAGAAGACAATAGGAATTTTATAATTGTAGATAATGTGATAATGTTGATACAGAGAATCGATTCTATGATGTAACTAAATTTATATCTTATAGAAGATGGTATTTCTAAAACTATAACTATGTACGCCATGCGCTCCCTCAGGATAAATTTTCTGTGTTTCGTTCTAAATTAACACATAGATGTCTACGATTTAGAATGATAACTATGCAAAACTTCCATAAATCCCGCAAGACACATTGTACTTAAATATACATGGTAAAATCAAAAAGTTTGCCTTAGGTAGATTGAGTCAGATACCATATAACTTTGTCGTACATTAAACTATTTATTAATTCAATAACCTCAAGGTCCCTTAGTTAACTTATATGATCCATAATATAGATTCCATATAATTCTGAGAATGTAATTATACAGTTTAATAAAATGATAACATTAATGTCAATAGATACTTTCTAACTCATTAAAATAATAAAAATTAACAACAGTATAACAAAATTATCATATCAAAATAATAAATAAATTATTTATTAACTTATAAAGCATACGATTAAATGTAACCATCTAAATCACAAATTAAACTAAAGGGCGTTCAGAAATATCACAAATAGGGTAAACTACAAATATGGAATACAAAAATATTGTAAAAATCTTAATACGTCTTTTATTTATATTTCTTCATTTTCGATTAATGAGACGTAGGAGTAGGAATTTTGCCTAATAGCTAGTTTGAGCTAAAATGTATTCAGTAACGAATTAATTAGAGGTGTACCGTAATTGCTATTCGGGAAACCAAAAAATGATGATAGACATCAGGAGTTTAAACCAAAGGGAATGTCAAGCTGTACGAATATGAGGACACATTTTATCCACCACCTATTCAAAGCTCTATTTCGAGATAGATTCTACCCTGTCACTGCCTTTATATGATATACATTTTTCATAAGCGTTAAGAATCCTAGAAATTTGTGTGGTTCTGCTTCAATATTTCAACATTTAAAACAACATTATTTGTAACGTGATTTATATTTCTGAAAGCTAGTTTTTCAGCTTTTAAAATAAGAAAAACTATTTCTTCTATTTGAGTTGTCATACTTACAGGAGAGGTTTATAGATTGAAGTGAAATTAGTCGAAAATTTCTTTCTGCAAAAGCCGCCCTTCAATCAAAACAAAACGGCAAGAGTTTAATGGTACTTTTTTGAAATTATTAAGTATCTGTATAAGAAGATAAATTTCATGGAAGAAGCGCTTCTTTGAAGACAAGTTTTAAACTTCTTCAAAGTCATATTTCATTTCATTGATGAATAAGTTTTTCAAAGAGATAAGATTTCCAATATCAACCCCTCAATGCTGTTCTTTTTCACGTCATAGGTAGGTTCATAGGTACCTATATTAAACCGATTCACAGCGAAATGAATTTCTAATTATTGTTGATGTTTTAATATTTTACAAAGCATCAAATGAGTGCATAGGGTTGTGACAAGCACAACAACCACCCGTGTGTTAGGTTGAAGTGCGTACGTAGATTGTTTCAAAAAAATTTTGTATGAACGTATCAAGTGCAAGGGTGAATAAACCTTTTGTGCCTGAATTGTTACGTGTCTTGTTGATGCTGAACAAAGTGCAATCGCAATGTTATTTAACGCATACAATTTCAAAAAAAAAAAAAAAACAGGGTAACGGAACACAGAATAAAGCAATTTTCAAATTATGTTAACCCAGTAATTCGTATCGGTGAAATGGGATTGAAAAAAACTGGAAACATATCAAGAATAGGCTGAAATTTAAACGAATGTCTAATATCAAAACAAATTTAAGCTGAATTCGACTACAAAGTAGCCTGAATTATTAGACTGTTGATGGTTTAACTATCGGGTTGTTCGGAAAGTCATTTCGTTTTCTCCCGACAGGGGATTTAATTGTATTCTTTTGCACCCAACTTCACATTTAAGCCGTATAATTTTTATATGCTTTGAGAGCTCATATAGCAAGGCTTGTGTGTGAAAAATTCCAATTAATTCTTGCAGTAGTTTTTGGTTAGTGCCCTTTTAAATATGGAAAACGATAAGTAGCATTTACTACAGAAAGGGTAAAAATGCTGTTCACGCCAGAAAAAAATTGACTGATGTGTATGGAGAAGGTGTGTTGACAGTACGCCAGTTCCAGAACTGGTTCGCTAAATTTCGATCCGGCAATTTTGATCGAAGATGCACCACGTTCGGGAAGGCCGGTTGAAGCTGATAAAGACGCGATAAAGGCATTAGTTGATGTGAACCGGCGAATAACAACACGTGAGATATCATTGAGGTTAAATTTATCAAATTCAACAGTTTATGACCAC
>NW_020439340.1:78584-99528 GCF_000699045.2 Agrilus planipennis | reverse complement strand
CTTCCTAGGTATCTAAAATCAGCCACTTCTTCTAATTTTTCGTCTCCTATCTTTATATTCGCTCTTTCCCTACTTTTTCTTCCCTTGCATATCAGTATTTTAGTTTTACTTTTATTTATTTTCATACAGTACTGATCTGTCAGTACCGCTTCCATTTTATTTAAAGCCATCTCTAGGTCCTCCTTGCTAGATGCTAATACTGCTATATCATATAACCTAATAATTTTTCACATTTGTGTCGGTTGTACCTATTTAAAATTGCATCGTTTGTACCCATAGCAGAGCGAAAACGTGTATAACTAGGTTCTTTTTTTTTTTTTTGGAAATTGCATTAACTTTCAAGAATGATATTTTCAAAAGTTCCCCAGTCTTACGTTATTCAAATTGTTTGCAGCTACTCCGAAATAAACAGACGAATAAGCAAGGTGCTACCTAGTTCTGGAACCAATTCGATCAATTTAAAATTTGAATCTCTGTTCTAACATAGGTGCATACGTACGAAAAACAAAAAGTGTATGCAGAAAGCAATTTTAATCATGTTCTTTGAAATTAGACAGGGCACAGTGTTATTCGTGTGTTTAGCCAGCGGCAGGGGTAAAATTGTACTTCGGGCTTTCGAATGTTCAAAAAAAGTATAACAAGCAGAAAAGGCTGAATTTGGTAGACTTCAATATTAAAAATTTGATATTGTTCACCAATTTGCCCCCAGTCGCGATGATATTATAAATCTCTTTGTATTTTACTCTTAATTTGAATTCGGGAAAATCACAAGCGACAGATGTTTCACGCACAGTTTAATCAACATTGTCATAAGTATTATTTGCAAAAAACAGTGTCCTAATTGTACCTGCGTTAGAAACAACATGTTCCTAGAACCCGACAGTCCATAAAGTCTACCCCTGCAATCATTTCCATTTCAAATTAGTAGTAGTCGAACCTGTCCAAACTTTTTTAATCTTATAATTGTGTTCTAAAATGTTTTATGTTTATGTAACAAACAGATCAATATTGTTACTGTAAAAATTTTGAGTTCACGTACCAATTTTAAGATATCCAAGTTACATATAGTAGGAAGCATGTTCCATAGTCAATAACGATATGCCTTTCGGTACAGAGAAAGCGTTTTACATCCATCATCATCTCCTATGAAAAGGCCTTTGAAAATGTAAAGCCAACGGATAGAACAGCTTCCCTGGCATTAAGGCAGAGCAACGCTAATCACTTTCTTAATGTTTTCACGTTAAGGTGAAGTAGATACACTCCATATTTTATTTAATATAAATAAACTGTCAGTGGAAAACAATGATCAAATATCAAAAATTAATTGACTTTCTAATTTCAATAACATACATTATGTATGGCTTTTGAAAGTGACACTGTACGTATTCTACAGAACATTCGTTTCGTTTTAATGAAGTTGCATATCCCACCTTTCTCCTGATTACTTTTTTACCAAATAGGAATAAAAACTCATCTTTTTTGGATTCATATACAACAAAAACCTCAATTTTTTTGATTAACATCATACACTAAATATTCCAAAGTCATTTCATTAATTAAAGGCGTGAATAAAGTATAAAATTTTTGAAAATGAAATTCCCTGAGGTAGAAATAATGCGTCACATAAACATACAGATAAACGTAACTCTAACTTTCCATGGTTCAAAATAAAAAACTTGTTCTGGCAACTTTGAAGCCGATAAACGATCAAAGTCCCAATTACAGTGATAAAAACCGTTTGTAATCATACCCCCGACAATAGAAACATTGGTGCTTTGACTGAATTATTTATTTCTCCTAAAAGATTTATCAGCTTAAATTCATCGACAATTATTGTTTCCTAGTTTCATTTTTTCCTTCTGTAACACGTACAATCAGTCCCCACAGTACATCGTTATAATGATCTATTCATATATGTGTATTGTACATTTGTGTAGCAGGTTTTGTATGGATTTATGTGATTAAATATACAACACACCTTTAACGACCGAGTGCATTGTATAGAATTTGAAACTGGAACTGTAAAACTAATTCAATATCATCGAATTGGCAAATCAAATTAATGTCAAATCTTTTTTCCTCAGACCAATCTTCATGTCAACATTTTCTCTTTTTCTTTTGTAAAAGTACAAATGTGTTCGCAATTGCGAGATTTACTATTCGTTAAATTTCTTCTACAAAAACCAACTACATCTGCATATTTTCAATCGACAAAACCTAGTTTGAATTCTAACTTTTTTTAACAGGGCCACCATTCATTTATCCTGTGTCTAATTTTTTTCTTAAAAAAAAACTAAGAATCTACAGTTAGAGTTAAGTACAATTTTGACATCATGTAGTAAATGTAAAAAGTTCCAAAAGTATGAGTATATAATTACTATTTGAATAAAATTTGCCAACATAACATGAGTGTGTAGTATTCCACTGGAATTAAACGTCCTTTAGTGTAACACTAACTGGTGTAGACTGTATTTTTTTAGTCTCGATCTGGATGTGTGTTCAAAGTAGCACCTAATCGTACAAGTGTAAGTGTTTGAAGTCTTCCACATCGTATGATGTTAATGATATTTTCCCCCTTTACCTTTATACTCACGAAACTACATACATTGAAACTTAAAGCAAAACCACCGAGCCTTGCTTACGTCAAAGTTCGTAAACTCTATATACCAAGTATACCGTCGACCATAATGTCAGTGAAACTTCGTCTATACTGTAGCGGTGTTAACAACAAAAATTATTAATCAAACTTCAATTCCCCACATGTCCTTTTTAACTTTAATAGCATACCACCTCAGTTTTAAGCTTTTAAGGGAATATTATCCAAACGTTAAGTAATTTTTTAAAAAAATTTCAATCTCACTACCTATAGGTACATTTTTCCAGTTAGCAATGCTTTCCACATTTTCGTACTAAATTAAATTTTACAGAGCTTAAGGTAAAAGGCCCAGTTTCTGACACTCTAAGAGTGACAGCTGAGATTTTATTACGATAACTAAAATAATATTTAATTAGAATAAATAATTTTTATACTATAAACAAGTTCAGAGTTTCTAGAAAAACTCATATATGCGATATAATTATTTGAAGCGAATTAGTAATTTTAATTAATGATTTAAAAAGTGATGTTTGAAGACTCAGTTTCTGACACTTAAAATTTCTTGTGTTGTAGTTTCTGACACTCATATTTGATGATGGTTCTCTCTCGGTTAAATTATGTATTATCAAGTTTAAATAAACTATAAGTAATTAAGTATTCATTAAAGATAAATTAAATATTTATTATAAGTAAGATATTTTATTTTTAACAAAAATAATTAACTCCTGAACTGGGCCAGTGTCAATAACTGGGTCTTTTAACTTATATAGAAATTTTTCTGTACTACATAGTATTTTTTAAAAAATTACGTTGCCCTTTGACGATTGCATATAACAACAAGTTTCCGTCATGTAGAATATATGCATAAATTATGTACCTATACGTGCATTGGTAATTATAATGAAAATCCTCATTGCTTAATGAGTATGTTCTGTTCAGGCATGTATATTTAAGCATAATAGTAATAACGGTAAATGATCTGACAATGGATGACGCATCTAATAATTGTAACAACAAAAGCACGTTTGCTACCATTCAATGTAAACCACGAATTGATGGTTAAAGTTTATGTTAAAATGCAAACATCAATTACAGCTTGATCAGGAGCTTACCTACTAACTAAACTAATAAGCCTAATACTTTCAAACTAAACTATTCAAAACTGAAAATACACCGTAACAAGCGGCTAGTTTTTAACGACGAAAGAACAATGAAAACCTAACATAATAATAATTAGTAACGTGTATTATCATCGACAAACACGCTACCGCCAAATCATTGGGAAAATGGGTTTACGTCAGTCATCAAGTACATACCTAGACGAAAAAAGCAGATAGAAGAAAGGGCCGTCCACATTTTTTTATACCTCCTGCGAGTCAATCTTTTGTTTTTTCGTTCGTATAAAAAAGAAAAAACAAAAAAGCGGAGCAACGAAAAGCATTGCAAGCAGCGCAATAAAAATAAAATCCGCATTCAGTTTTTGTCCATAAGGAGATCTGTTATTAACACTCATTTCCATAATGGAAAAAGAATTTTCCACTGTGCCGTGAAAATTTCTGTGTGTATTAAAGCAGACGTTTAATTTTCCAGAACCACAGCAACAAGGTAGAAACTGCTCGGTATTACACTTAAGAAAGAATAGCACGAAGTTGTAAAAGGAAGGTATTAACCGAAGCATAAAATCGTTGAATGCTCTACAAAGCCTTATATACTTTATGTACATGTACATGTATATTATATTTGTATATGTATATTTATTTATATATATATTAATTGCTCACAGAAACTACAAAACAATTTTATTATACTATTTTACATTATGGTTTTCCTTTAACGAAATCGTTCTTCTTAGTGTAAGGGAATACCAAAATACTTGGCGAAAGTAGACGACAATGAGATGAAAGATAAATAATTAAAACGAATGAAAATTACTGAAAAGTAGCGATTTGTTTATTTTAAACAAAGAAAAAAGAAGGTAAAAGAAAGAAAAGAGTAGAAAAAAGATGTGACTATTAATATGGTCAAAATAAGGATTCAATAACTATTCCTACATTTACGTTATGATGGAATTATTATCATTTTTCATTTGTATAACTGTACTGCTGGAGAAAAGAAAGCCATTATCAGCAGCAAAAAAATTTTAGGGCAAGAAAAACTTTTCAATTTTTTGATAGTTGATTTATGTCCCTGTCTCCAGAAATCGAGATCAGGAGTCAAGATGCCTCATTTTTTAAAATGAGAAAGCAGAGTCGGGTGACCTCTCATTTAAAGCCTCTTTGTATTCCTAACACTCCATACTACGGCAGTGAACCATTTTTCGTGGATATAACTAAAAATTCAATCAAAATTTTTCGATATTGATATTTCAAACGAACGCGTGTTCAATAACACCTTAAACAGTTAAATTTTATTTTTCTGACAGACTCGTAAATTAAATAACAGACTTTTTTGCAATTTTGAAAATGTGGTATCTATTATTTGAGTCAGTCAAGACAGGAAATAAAGAATATTTCCAAAAACCACAACAGTTATAATCATCACAATAACTTCTCTGCGAAGTATTCCGGTACTTTGTAGGTATTAGCCCTGTCGGTTCCGCGATCTTCCTTCGGTACTTTCGGAAAAACAAAGGGAAAACATCAAATAGCTTCCTTCACCGACAAATAAAAAACAATTGAGCGCACTGGTATGTTTATTTGCGAATGGTGCATGTATTAAAGTTGAAAGTTCAAAGGGCAATAAAGCCAAGTTCTTCAATTCTTGCAGTTTTATTTTACGATCAATATATCGTAAATTTTACGCGCTAGTCGTTTATTTTGTAATTCAATACAGATGCATAAAATAAAATTTTATAGTTACCAGATATACATGGGATACCTATTGTCTCAAATGTTTATTTTTCGTATTGATAGAAAGTTGGTCATAATCAAAACGATAACAAATTAAGTTTTCGTTCTTACCATAAGTCCTGTACATGATAAGACAGAACAGCAGCAGTAAAAGGTGGGCCATCCTGTAAAATAACTTTGTATCAGACATATTGCAGCATTTCCCAAAATTGTATAAGTAAAACAGTACTTGTACATACCTATATTTATTTGCTACAGATGTTCTTATAGACAGCAAATTACAGTTGGTTCACCAAATTATTCTGTGGCATCTCTAATTAATTTCCACTATGACAGCAATTTATACTTAACCGAACGTGGCTTTATTTATTTCAGATATACTATTGATAATAGCACTAGCTTTACCTTGAACTCTCGATGTTATCATTTTAAAATAAATCTCTCTATCATCAAATTGATTTTGATTGTGTTTTCTTTGCGTAATTTAAAATCAGTTATTTCAAACAGATAGGGAAAAATTACTAGAAATATTCACGTCGACGCGTGTTACCTTCCCCCGTAGAGGAAAGTCCTTGACGGTTATATCGTCTTCAGGGGTTGAAAACGCACTGGCTTCGCTTGAAGTTTAAACTGAATTCGACGTCGGCACTACAGCGTCCCGACGTCCCGATTAAACGCGACCGCAGCCGACTCACCCGGAAACTGTCAGCCACCTTTGATACAATCACGGTAGATAATCACGTCCCTACACGGACAGGATCGAACGGATATAAATTCACGTGGGGGTGAACTCTCTCACAGACCATCCACGACCATTTTATCTGGATATTTCTAACAGTCCAAATGATATAAAACACCCACGGTACCTTTTACAACAATATAAACCAATATGCACGTATTTGCTAGAAAAACACCTTTCTTCTAAAGCAAAAACCCGAAAAACTAAAACTACATTATATATTTGAATGCTAATATTTATAATCGCATTCGCGCCCTTGGAAAGAATAGGAGAACAGAGGACTCTATGGAAGTCAATAAAAAATAGGCGAGATAGGTTGGTAGGACACCTTCTTAGGCATGAAGGTCCAGTCAGAGACATATTAGTGACAAAAACAGGAGTTAAGAGGGGTAGAGGTAGACCTAAACTAAATTACTGTTCGCAAATAGTTGAGGATGTGGGCTGTTCTAGTTTTAGGGAAATGCGAAGTTTAGCTCAGGATAGGAAAAAGTGGAGGTACGTGTCCAACCAGTCTTAGGACTGACGACCTTATGATGATGATTCGCGCCCTGGCATTGGTCAAAATTACCACAACGCATGCATAATTTTCACCCTGTGCTGTTCGAAATAGCCACAACGCGAAGTTCGTAATGTGCCACGGGCCAAAATAACCACAACGCATAATTTTCATCGTGATACTATTCGAAATAGTCACAAAGTAAATTTTAGAGTGGATCATAAAATGAAATGGATGCTCTATTTTTTTTTAAAGCTTAGGTCACAGAGCGTTGTGGTAATGAAGGCTTTCCACGAGCGGTTTTTGCCACATCAATTTGCTAATATGAGTCAAAAATGCACGAGCATATATGAATTGCCAATCTTTTGTGTCAGTATTTAAGATCACTTTTTAATTGAAAAATTCAATCTGCGCTTGCCGTTAATATTTCATTTCAGTTAGCCAGCTATGTAAGCCGTACCTTTCCTTGCCCTTCCGGTGAAACGGCGTTACTTTATCTTCATCTAAAAGGAGTACGTAAATCATATGTAAATCCTGACGGAATATTAAAACTTTACGCTTTTCGTTTTCTGTTGTGTCTGGTCATATAATGGTCTCGTGAAAAGACGGAATTCTTGTAGTTCCTTACTCATGAAATGGCGAACAAGCCGCTACATAAAATTCAGCTTTCAGCTATTTAGGGACTACGGGCTTCATTGTTTTTCCGTAAAACGGATATGAGAGAGAGAGACTAATTTTAACGTAAAAACACCAAAAAATATGTATAACTAAACAATTTAAAAGTGAACAACACACCAATTGTTTTAATTAGCTTGTAAAGTGTGTTATAAGCACATAAATTTGAAGTAAAGTTTTCATATGCGTGGACTGTCTAGGAAAATAAGTGGGCTTACGAACTTTAAAATGGTTTGAACGCTATTATGTACATGGCTTGATGCTGCAAATGATCTAATTGTTGCATTCTGTCGTACTTATCTAAAGTTTTCAACTACAAACTTAAGTTTCGCATTATTTCATGGACACTAGTAAATAATTTTAGAGGTTAATTAATATTCCTGTTGTGCAGAATATATAGAGCAGTTGTTTTATAAGTTTGCTTGCTAAGTCCCTTGCAGCTTTTGCTTTCTTAATCTAAACATTTATTCTACAATAGAATCGCTAACATTTTCTACATATGCAGGTGTACATTCGACTAAGAAGTTGAAAAAGTCTAGAGATGAGATAAAACAGCTATTAATTTAATACTTTCATCTTAATATTGCGTTAACAAATTGTAAACGTTTAGAATGTAAATAAACTAAAATCCATACTAATAAAATTACGGAAAAGTCAAGCTTGACTTTCAGTACCGTTTTACTTATACATACACGGCAAAAATATTAGGAGCTTTTACGTTGAGTATAGAGCTTCTTCTAAGTCATTGTAGAAAATTCTAAAGTGAATGATCAATAACCTTTTAACCGAAATTAAAATTAAATGAACTAAAAACGAAATTAACCCGTTTACGATAAAAGTTAAGTTCCTGAAGCGATTTTGTTTTTGAAAAGGTTATTAATAAGTTTTTAACTCACTAAATCGAAAACTGATAGCAAAATACTAATCTGATAATAACACACCTAAACGCTTTAAAAAATTACATTCCTACGTATGAATGCATGAAAACTCAATATGCCTGTGTAATAGGTAATATTAGGTAGCTAATTCTATTATGGATCGACGTATTCGAAATATCAAATGATTTTGTAACAGAATAGCATATACGAAATAACAAACTAAACGTTCATTCCAGTTTTGACTAAAATTGTTACTATTTTACTAAAAAACAGAGTTACAATAAATTAAATCAAAATTAAACAGACAAATAATTCTAAAATGACGTTTTGAATTTGTGGAATTTTCTTGTTTGTTACCATTAAAAGGCTAGCAGTTTTAAATAAGTTTGAATGAAAATTTAATTTCCTTTTCTGCTTTTGTACTAAATAAACTTGGAAAATATTCAAAATAGAGAGCGTTTTTCGTATTGTTGACACCGAAACTGTTCTACTATAAATAGCAAAGAGAACGGGAATATTAAATAGGAAACGAAACAATGAAGTTAGCAGTTCTGGTAGAAAGTTGAATATTTAACAGTTTGGTAGGCAAATAAGTGAAAAGCTTAAGATTTTAGTTGCAAAACAGGTCCACATTAAACTAGGTGTCGGGAGACAATTACGAATGTTGGAAAATGGGACGATTTTCCTCGCTGGAGCACATTTACGGGATCTCTCATCATACTCGAAAACAAAATTACTGTCAGCTACATATTGACAGCAGTAGCGGCACCAATGTTTTACAAAAGGATACGACAGTTAGACCTTTTCGTTGGTTGGATCCATAATGGCAGACGATGGGAAAACTTTAGCTTCCTGACTTGGCGATCCGGGCTGTACGTAGCCTGACTAATACATGAGTATTATATCATCGGCCATTTTGGGTCCAGATACTAGATCTTATGCTACTTAATTTGTCTCAAAAGTATATTTCGTTCTCAATTTCTGATATTGTCTCTAAAATTTATGTATACAGATTTTTTGTGATAAGAATTCATCAATGAGCCGCTACTGTTTAGCTTAGCGTCGACTTTTCCAGCATACCAATATTGCAGTTGCTGAAGATTGAAAAACTTGAAAAGTCACAAAACTTCCCATTTCCTATACAATTCCTGAAATATTCGCTCATTGTTAACTCGATATAATTACATGTCCTTTTCACCGCGTTCACTCACTTTTCTAAAAATATTTGTTTCGCAGTGTAAGACGATGAAAAGATTTCCCTGTATTTCATTGCATCAGCAATGCATATTTGAAGAAAATCTTTTCACTTCCGTTGTAAAGAGAGACATGAAACTATTTTGATACTTTGTATTAACAAAAACTGTACAGTTTCTTTGTCCATATTAATCTGGCTCAAATGTGGTATTATCACGTACAAGTGTGGAGCTATAGATCTAAAGTCGGAAAATTCAACGAAGAGAAGTTCTTCTATAATTCATCTCCACGCATATTATCTTCGTTTGCATTTCGAAATCTAAATGGTCAATTTTATTGCTAGTTTTCATATCAGTTAATTTAATAGCCCATTAATTTTCGCTAATCTCTCAAATATTAATTACTGCCCATTTCGCACAGCAGCAGGAAATAAGAAAAAAGGCGCATAATAAGTTTAAAAATGTCCTTAGAATCTTTAAGTGACTTCTACCAATAGCTCGTTAACTCGCGGTTATTTTCTCATATCCAATAAACGCACTATTTATTATCTTTAAGAACGGAAAGATCAATAGGAAAAGTGCCCATTTAACCCGAATTGAAACAAGGTAATTAAACAATTATTCATGTTTCAACGGGAACACACCTGATGGTGTATAAAATATTTAAAAGGACGTTCAATCTAGTACCTAAGCAAGCATGTGTTTTACGACTTTGATCATTAAACATCATCTACAACATTTAATAATTCCCAAAATCGATTTGTAGATGTTTATGTTAATTATTCACTATCCTAGCTCTAACTAATAACAAAATGATTAACTTGTTAATCTTTTATAACGTTTATAGACACTATGTCAAATTATTTTAAAATTCCTCGCGTAAAATTGATAAACTTAACAATATGTTCAAATTATGCCATGATATACTTTATTATGTGAAATAATTTTGGTCTGATACTAGTAATTAGCAAAAAGGTCTCATTTTTTCATGTGCCGTTTATCTTGCGAAATTGTTAAAGGAAATGATAAAGTAATTTTTCTCGAGCTCTAATTATGTAAATCACCCCTTCTTTTTTTCTAAGTTCTGGCTTGCTGTTAGGTAATTATACTAATACGCATGTTCTTTATCGAAGCTTTAAGACAAGATAAGAAGGTTAATTTGTTAGAAAATCCCTAGCGGGCGCCAGGGATCCTTCAGGATCGATTTTCTACCAACACTCAACCAGTATTCTTAGCAGATGAATATTAATTAGTTATTTATTTCTGCTTTCACACTTTATCCCTAGCTATTAACAACACATCAATCAATAATATAATCTGGTTGAAAGATTACTTTAATATTCTGGTCACTGTCCGTCGATCGGTCATTAAACAGTTCTAGAGGTAAAACTACAATCAAAGTTCTGAGTACCTACCCGATGCATCCTAGTATATATCACAAATGTGTACGATTATTTCAATTTGGTCTCTAATTTAATTAATTACAGGTAAAAGTAATTTCTTATACACAATTATTAGTTTTAGTTTGGCAAAACATCAAGGAGTGAAATTCTCATTTGATATTACGTACAATGCTATGTTGGAGAAAAAAAATTCTCAGCTTTTGCTGTTCCTTCAAAAATAAGCTGCTTCATCTTAATCAATTAACTTCTACTTCTGACGTTCTGCTACTACATAAAAATCAAATAATATATTTTTAATTTGTTGCACAACTGCTCTAATATTGTCTTTCAACCCACTCACATTTTTCTTTTATGTAATATGTACCTTCTGTTTCTTCTTCTGTTTTGTCTCGGGATGTTTATTCGATATGTCTTTACGAAAGCCTAATTATCCCAATCCAGCTTCTTTTTTCACTTTCACTTCAAGAATGAACAAAATATATAAATAACACGATTTTCTTTTTACCTAATCATTTATTAGTTAATATTAATATATTTAAATGAACCTTGTTGGAGCATATGTAATCCTCAAATGTAGCATCGTACTACAGATGGCGCTCACCACGCCATTTGTAGTATTTTCTAAAACGCGCTGTTAAGACAGCAGGTAAAGGTTGGTCTGTGTTCTGCCGGAGCTGCCTGTGACGCGCTGATGAGATCCAAAAAGATCGAAATCGCGATCCGCGTCTGGCAGTTTCGACAGAACACAGACCACTTCGAATTATTTTGTTCATTTATTAGTTATTTAATAATAGCTTTAGTGTTTTATTGAATCTGATTGTTAGGTTATCATTAAATTAAAATAATACGGATGAAGTAAGTTTAAAATGGCTTTCTTTGTGGTTAAATTGTACGGTTTAGCATTGGAAAGTTTCGTTCGTACGCTCCCAAGTAAACTTAGCAAATTCTGTGTATGTATAGGTAGGGTACTACTTTGAAAGTTGTTCAACTGAATTAAGTCAGTGGTGTATTGCTATTCGAATTTACAACTTGAACAGCAATCAGACCTAAATTCGATTGACAATAATTTTGTTACAAAATCAATTTCTAACAGGTCCACCAACAATGGACCTTGCAACTATTAAAAAAGACTTTATCATTCTAGTTTTACCTCCTACTAATTTTTCTTTTTAAGTGGCTAGAAAAGTAGATTTATTTATTTTTGAAGGAACATCTCACAGGATGAAAGAGAAATAGCATCCGTATTTCTTGAAGTGTATAGGGAAAACGATTTTGCTTGGATAACTCAGAAACGGTTGTAATTAGTTTTATAATGATCCTCTTCACTCTTAATAGAGATTATTATTACATAGATGGAATCCAGCATTGCAATTTAGATTCGATACTCACTTGTGCATTCGAGTATTGTATTATTATTAGCAGCAGTCCGCTTGTCGATTTCCAAACAATTTAAGGATTAACTAAACTGGTTAGAATACCTATAAGCACTCGCCTTCCAAATAGGAACTTAATTGAACGTTACATGTGTAGATGAGTTAAAAAAACTCGGTGTCTTGTTGTTTCAATTGTATTGCTAGTAAAAAACAGTTGCAGTTGAGGAGTTTTTAATAACTCCAAATTTGTTTAATTGGAGGGTCACCCCAACTCAATATTTATTTATTTTGCAATTGGAGGAGGAGGCAATAAATTAAAAAATTATAATTGGTAAAAGTGGATCAATTAATTTTGTTATTCTTAATTTACGTTTCGCTCGAAATTTTCCAATGAAAGCAAACTAACTTGGTTTTAAAACTGGGGCGTATGTTTTGTTTTGGTTGTGACTGTCAGGTAGCAAGAGTAATTAATTTACCCTTGTGAACTTTTGCAGTTTTAGATGCGAATTAAACGAAAAGGCAGTGTAATTAAAACCTACTTTCTTTAAATTAAGCGACGACTGCAGCTGTGAATACTCAAATAGAAATTAAACCTACTGTACTTGCCTAGAGATTTTTCCTTTAAATCAAAATACCTTGCTGTTAAATCTGGCATTCGTATTACTAGTTTAGCAGGCCCCGGAAGCCTAACACAATAAACGAAAAAACAATTATAACTAGTTAACAAACACTTTGCGCCGGAGTGTCGTTGAAAATTTGCGTAATTAATTTTTTTATTGTTTTCCACTATGGTTAAAGAAATATCCGGTGAAATTCGCAGTTTATCTCAAGGAAAGTAGGTATAGAAATAAATAAATCCTAAAACTACGGCGAAAGATAAAGGAGAGAGAGAGTGATGCATTTGCCTTTACAAGTATCAGGATGCTTTCGGTGACATTATTTCCCAAATGTATCCATTAATCACAGTAGAAAGCATCTAAAATTTTAGGAAACTCGGTAAAATAACGGAAGGCTTTGTAACGTCATTCTATGGGTTTCAGAAACAATCTTTTTACACAAACAAATTGATACGAAAATACTCAAAAATAACGTCCCACCAAATTTATTATCTCCAAAATAATATTTTATGTACTGTCATAGAACCCACTTCTAATGTGTCTCCGTACTTTTTACGCTAAATTCCTTTATTTATTGTAAAAATAAATTTTAAATAACTATAACAGAAATAATAGTTATTTTTTAAGAGAAACAAATATCGATACTATCTAGAAAATATGTAAATATTGGAACATGAATTTCCGCTCGTGTCTACAAACAACTATCTTCGGCAAACATTTTACCCTATCCGTATATTTCTTCGGTAAATCAAAGTAATATGATTCCGATCCTTTTATCATAAATGTGTAAAGCATTTCAATTTTTAACCCTTTTCCGAACGGCTATGTCTCAGATATTTTCGCTCGGAGTTGCATCAACATAGAAAGAGGAAATAACCAAGAAGAAATTGCAAGAAATGCTATCGGGCATTACGTGATGTAGGTTAAGGGTTACTAAAAAGTAGTTAGAAAACTTTCATCCATTTGAAAATAAAAGTAAAGGAAAACGTTTTGAAACCATTTTCACAATGCCTGCTCAATAAATTTTACTTCTTTTTGTTTCTCACAGAAATTCATTCTATATTATCCTACTTAATCGAATCGAAAACTTTTTTTATCCCATCAAGCTTTATTATATATAGGGTTGTTCGGAAAGTCATTTCGTTTTTTCCCGACAGAGGATTTAATTGTATTCTTTTGCACCCAACTTCACATTTAAGCCGTATAATTTTTATATGCTTTGAGAGCTCATATAGCAAGGCTTGTGTGTGAAAAATTCCAATTAATTCTACGCAGTAGTTTTTCGTTGGTGCCCTTTTAAATATGGAGAGCGATAAGCAGCATTTTCGACGTATCTTACCTATTGTTTTACTACAGAAAGGGTAAAAATGCTGTTCAAGCCGGAAAGAAATTGACTGATGTATATGGAGAAGGTGTGTTGACAGTACGCCAGTGCCAGAACTGGTTCGCTAAATTTCGATCCGGCAATTTTGATGTCGAAGATGCACCACGTTCGGGAAGGCCGGTTGAAGCTGATAAAGACGCGATAAAGGCATTAGTTGATGTGAACCGGCGAATAACAACACGTGAGATCGGATTGAGGTTAAATTTATCAAATTCAACAGTTTATGACCACTTGAAAAGCCTGGGATTATCCTCGAAGCTCGATGTATGGGTTCCCCATGTTCTCACAGAGAGAAATCTGTGTCGCCGCATTGACGTCTGCGATTCGCTTCTCAAACGTCACGAAAATGATCCGTTTTTGAAGCGCATCATCACTGGGGACGAAAAATGGGTTGTATACAACAACGTCAAACGAAAGGGGGCATGGAGCAAAAAATATGAACCGACTCAAACCATTTCCAAAGCCGATATTCACCAAAAAAAGGTGATGCTGTCTGTTTGGTGGGATTTTAAAGGAATCGTTTTTTTTTTGAGCTTTTACCGGATAACACAACGATTAATTCGGAAGTCTACTGTCATCAGCTGGACAAACTGAATGATGCACTTCAACAGAAAAGGTCAGAACTAATCAACAGGAATGGTGTAGTGTTTCACCAAGACAACGCGAGACCTCACACAAGTTTGGTCACTCACCAAAAGCTTTTACAGCTTGAATGGGATACAATGCTACACCCACCATATTCTCCAGACCTGGCACCATCGGATTATTATTTGTTCCGGTCACTGCAAAATTTCTTAGACGGTAAAACCTTCACCTCAAATGAGGAGGTCAAAAACCTCCTCGATCAGTTTTTTGGCAGCAAAGACCCAAAATTTTTTATCAGCGTGAAATTATGCTACTACCAGAAAGATGGCAAAAGGTGTTGGACCAAAACGGTCAATATATAATTTAATAAAGTATTTGTTTATTATACGAAAACTGTCTTTCATTTCCACAAAAAAAAAAACGAAATGACTTTCCGAACAAGCCTATAGATACCACTATTTCAAAATTACCCGTTTCTTATAGGTAACTGATTAGAGAAAACTTATTTAAATCTTAATCTTAAAACGGTTTACTATTCTAACTTTACAACAGAAGAAACATTTGACATTTTCTAGTAAATATTTCGAGGGAAAGAAATCCTGTAAACTTATTTATTGTGTCTTTTAAGTGACTAATGTTTTGTGTTTCCTTTGGTGACATTTCTAACAAGAATTAACATTTTTCATCAGATTGTGGCTACATATATTATAGAAGCTCGTTTGGCCTGAAAAAATTTATGGCATGCCACCATTCGCGATAATCAGATTTTCTTGGAATAAAATGTACCTATGCTACTTTTCCTTCTGAACTTTTCCCATATACTTTCTATGTTAATAAACTGCTTCGTTTGCTGTAGTTCTTACAACAAAATTATTTCGCTTCCTTAACACATTTAGCAAACGCAACACCGAAAGGAGATTACTGAACCATCTTTGATTCAACATAATTACTTTGTCACTGGTTTTATCATTTTAATTTAGGGCAAACTTTCCACTGCTCACAAACCTAACTCTTCTATCTCTCGGGAACTGTATTTTGTTTCTGGGTAAAAGGTACCCTATGTACTTTTTTGTATCCCTGACAATGTAGATACAAAATTTCATGATTGTTTTACCCACGGCTTCGCTCGTGTTGATGCCCTAAATGCGTGTCAAAGATCATCGAAAATAGAATTATTTGATAAATCTGTTCCTGAGTCCTAACCAGGATCGCTAGGATAAAACTAAAGTTTCTTATTTTGTAGGTTAAACATACACTTTGCGCAAAATGACAGTAAATATTGTCCTTATTTATCGAGATGAGAAAAGAAAGTCTTCTATCCCTGAGAAACAGCGCAGTATTTTTTCTAAATAAAAGGTACCCCATGTCATTTTCTGTACCCGTGACGATGCGTGTACAAAATTTTATGGTAATCGGTTGAGTAGTTAAGGGGTGAAATCGTAACAAACAAAGAAACAAACACGTTCGCTTTTATAGTATTAGTCAGTCAGCAAATAAAAGGGAAGCATCAGATATAGAAGAGAAATAATAAATACAAATTCGACGAATATTCTGATTAAGAATAAAGCGATATTATTATATTATATTTCTTTCGTCCCTGCGAATTTTTATACGAGTTTAATAGTAGCGTATTTTTGTTAAAAAGAGAAAAAGGAGAAACCGGGAGGGATATTGGTGAAGGGTGAGAAAAGCGCAGCTGTTGGAAAAATGAGAGCAGATTTGTTGCCTTCAAATGACTAGTTGTGCTGTATGGGGACTTATCAAATAAAACCTTCAGATATCTTATTCTAGGGGAATTTTGCGGCGAGAATATGGTGGCTGTGTTTGACCAAAGGCCAATTCGCTTAGGGGTCTCTAGAGAGTAACTGCATTTAGATAAGGCCAGCCAAGAAGAAGAGAAGCTATCGACAGTGCCACTTCACCATTGTCTGGCAATGCTCCATTACAAAAATATACACAGGGTGGCTCCCAAACGTATACGTTCAACAATAAAATTTCGTCGTTAAAAATTCCTTTATATCTACTTACTTAAACAATCTACACGTTTCATGTAAGAATGATGACCGACTGTTTGACTCAAAAAATTTTTCTACAAAATCAAAATTACTCCACAAAATTTTGAAACGTCTTCTTCGATAGTTGATATTCTACCTACTACCTCTTTTAATAATTTCTGGTCGTTTAAACTTTTTTTTATACCTAAGCATTTCGCGAAACACTTTAAAAGTAATCAGTCACACCCTATGATTTCTTGTGAAAAATAATGTGTTGCTGAGAAGCCCAATTAAGAAATTTCTGGATTCGCCCCTGAAGTAACAATATATATGTAACAGTATATAACAATAGGAATGTGAATGAAATATTAATGGTATCGATATGAGAGATATTTCTAAATGCAGAAAGTTGAGAAAGAGTTAGAGGAAAAATTTCATTGAATAATTTATGACGTGATTGTTTCCGGTACGGTGGCGGTAGTTGACTTTTCGTTTTTGTTTATTCAAACTAAAGGTTCGCAGGACAGAAGTTGTTACTTACGTTAAACAAGTTTGAAAAGAAGTTGTGACAAAGCGGCAGTAGTCCAGTTTGTGCAAGATGGTTGTTTGTTAAAAATCGATGCGGAACGTGGAAAAGTTGATTAGACGTCTTAACCAAGAATGAAGTTACGCTAACCGAAATTTAAGTCACCGGAAAAATTTAATTAATTTCCTTTTACTTCATCCGCTCTCATCTATATATATATATATATATATACACCGCTCTGAGATCCATAACATTTCATATAAAGTCGAATTAGAATAATCGCCGCTCCACTTTTCTCAAAAGCTCTGTCGCTCGTTCGAATGCGTTAAAAGAAATCGTGGACGTACAGCTGAACCATCGAAAAGTGGCTAAGCAGATGGTAAACAAGAACCGCATTCAGTTGGAAAAGGATGTCGCTCGAGCTCGGAAAAAATATCGAATTGCACAAAGGGTTGGTCAATGGGAACACACTGTTTACTGCTACTTAACGTATTTATATTCTGTTGATTTAGTCGTGCATTATATTGATTGTGAAAATTATAACCGGGTCAGTTGCCAGAGCTGAACTTAAATAATTTACCTTGGCACAGAATGGCCATGGTCCAATGCGCATTTGTAGGCATTACAATCTGAGAGGCCACGTCTCGTTGGTCCAGCAGTACTTATATTTGTTTCATTTCCTTCCAAACTCTCGGCCCTATTAGTCAAAAACTTTCAAATTACTGACTCAATTTTGTTTCTGCAACACATTGGGGGTAATTTCCAAACAGTCAGTCCAATAAACAAAAAATCTCTTGTTATCACTGAAAATCTATACTCGTCCAACCGTTATATTTTACTCTCTGCCACAGCAATTGTGACAAAAAATTTGAAAGATACAGACAGCTGCTACTTAGGTAGTTCAACTCAAACAAAATAAAATTTAAAATCGCTTGTTTACAAAAGGAGTAACAACCAGTGTAATGAAGTAAGGATTGATAATAATGATGGTCGTGTCAAAAGTTTAGTTTAGTTTAGATTGTTTGAAAATTGCAAGCCAAAGGAGAGTTTTAAAAGCAAGCAAGTTCCTTGAATTGCGATAATTGCTTCAGAAAACAGTCAAACTTGAACATCGCCAGATTTATTCCCCTTCGAGAACTATAGCACTTCTACTTTCGCAAAGTTATAAATTTGGCAACGCGACACCAAGACCCTGTACTGTACAATAAAAGAATCTCCAACTTTGCAGATATATTGGCTTCAGTTTTGCTCAAAATTCCAAGAAAATTTTTCATTAACGCCAACTACGAAAAATCTTTCGATAACTCTGATGCCTAAATAAACTATTATTACATCTTCTCACTAACGGAAAATTTGTATCTCGTATTACTAATTTCATAAAATGCTCTAAGAAGAGTGCGGTATGAAAATTAACACAAACGTAAGGGATGTAAAGGTAGGCTAAGAACTAAAATAAAACTAGAAGACGATGAACTAGAAAAAATGGTCGATTTTCGATATTTAAGAAAAGAAATTACTTTTGCACTCGAGATATCTTAATTTAGAAATTCTAAAACAATTATTAAACGTGTATATATATTTGAAACATGGACGGTGTGTCCACCACAGAAAAGAAAACGTTGGAAGCGTTTGAAGATGCTAAAAATATCGTAGATAGAAAAGGTCATCTACGTATGTCCTTAGATTGTTATAGCTTTTTCGGTTTTATTATAGTTCTTTTAATTGTTAGTAGTTCATTTTTTTATTATTAAATTAGGTAAAAGAGAACGTAAATATTTAGGGAAATGTTGTACTGCAAATTATTAACAGTACGAGCTAGTTAACAGTAGGAATACCCCTAAGCCAAATATGAAATCTACTTTAGTTAAGAACCTACTAATAAAAGGGCGTTTTGCACCCTACAGTAATGCTCCAACTTAAATGCAACACATCTGCCTGTTCTCGTTTAGGTTTATCAGCTGCGTGATTTCCTCGACTATGCCTAATAAAGCGCAAAGTATTTGCTACTTGTCGACAAATTTCCAGCTTATTCTATTGTAATAAACATTAACTTTACTAAACGTTGTAATCTACTAAAAAAGAAATACCTACCAGGTTTAAAATTCTTAAATTCATAACTAATAGTCGCCAGTGTAGTAATGCTAAAGTAAATACTTAATGGTTTGCCTTTTCTTCTAATTTAATTAATTATTTTTCTGTGTAAACTTATAATCGGTAACTATGAGTTTGTAGAAAGCTTAATTATTTTTATACTACTGCATTCGGAAAATCCAAGTTCACCGTAGAATTTATTTATTTCAATTTGATTCCAGTACCTGACTGCAGAAGCGTTTGTAGCAATGATAAATATGTTAGTAACACGAGAAATGATGTGACTTGTTTCAATTAGAAGGTGCATTTACGATCACTAATTATCACTTGCCTCTTCCTGGTCTTTATAGGTTGATATATGTCTGGAGAATTTTCAAACTCCGTTGGATTTGCAACTCTAATCAGAATTTTCGTCAGTCGTCTAGTCGTAAATCAACCCAGTGGGTGGGTCGATTCACTTAAAAGGGTCAATTTTTTTAATATCTGTTATCACACATATCCAAAGTACCTTACTACTACATATTGACAGCAGTTTAAAAAGGTCCTCGCAAAAGTCAGATTTATGTCCCCTTTTGTAACGATAACAGATTCGGTGCCTACTTTGATGATAGCCCTGTTGTTCTCTTTCGCGTGTAATTTACCGGTTCAACTATTAAAAATTAAACGTTAATTACAAAATTATTCTACACACCGCTAGTAGTTAATCGCCTTCAAAGAAAACCGTTTAAATATTTTAACAATCTATTACCATCAACATATGATTCCTTTAATATTTATCAAGAATGATGGATCGATAACATTTTGTGAATATACAAAACAATGGCCAATATAAGGGTTTTCCGTTAAAATGAAATTTATGACTTTAGAAGATTTTAGAGAGAATATTAAATTCTTGGGACTAAATGGAAAAGATATTAGAAACACATATATATGTAAATAAGAGAGGAGCTTAAAGGATTCAGATAAAAGATTTTCCCGTGTGCAATTTTATTTGAACGGTTATTCCATGATCCTAATTCTATTTCGGAAATTTCTGCACTACACTTTATTTCGATTGTCTTATTGTTACTTATTTTTTAATTACATTTTCAAATTCATATACATACGTTCATCCAGAAGGGCATTATTGTTAGTATTTTCAATCAAATTTTGTCGTACTTTCTTAATAATTACATTGTTAGAGTTGTAACTTTTACTCCATGTTGGGTTGTCTATATATTATGTTACAAGTTGCAATTTAATTTATTGTAAAACGAAAAGTATACATTAGCACACCTTCCTGCGTCTACGGGGAACAAATATAAATTAAAGATGGAAATTCATCAATGTACATCAACGAAACTGGAATTATAGCTGAATTACAACCTTTGTTTTAAAATGTCCCGGCGCCTCCACCAAAATTTTCCATAAATTTTTTTATTTAGCTTATTAAATTATCCTTGTATATTTATATAATATTTTACAATGAAAATTAACTATATACTCGTAATTAGTAACTAAATACTTTTTTATTAACAATTCCAAATAAAAATGTGTAAGAATTTT
>NW_020439340.1:65884-78444 GCF_000699045.2 Agrilus planipennis | reverse complement strand
ATGATCCCATCGTTTTAGACAACCCAACATACAGTATATATTGCAACTCTAATAATACGTATAACTACAAGGAAAACCAAAAAAACGATTTTTCTCACGGAAATAACTTTTTTTATAAAACTCAGTGTTAGTTTTGAATATACCACAAAATATTACATAGAAACTATTTATTAATTAGTATTATTTTTGAAAAGATCTAAAATTTGGTTGAAAAAATTTTCCCTTTTTATTTCGGCAGTAAGACGATAGCTCATAATAAAAATTAACTAAATACTTGTAATTAGTAACTAAATACTTTTTTATTAACAATTCCAAATAAAAATGTGTAAGAATTTTCAAGGAAATTTTACAAGATGGTTTTCAAAAATATTGCTAAGTAATTCAATATTTTTACTTAATATTTGGTAATTTGTAGGGTGATAGTATTGAATTTCATGTAAAATAGTTATTTCCGTGAGAAAATACATTTCCCAACTTTCTTTGTAGTAACTTCACTACAATTGAAATATTTACTGTATGTTGGGTTGTCTACATACACAGATATCTTCGAAATTGTAGTTTAATTTATTGTAAAATAATATATAAATTAGCATCCCCAACTGCGTACACACGGTAAAGATATAATTGAAAGATGAAAATTCATCAATCTACTTCAACGAAACCGGAATTATAGCTCAATTGCAGCCTCCACCAAAATTTTCAAAAAGATAGAAAACAATGATGAAAGTATTTGAATTACTGCTTTTTAGATAAATTAATTTAGCAAAAATAACTTTGTAGCATCCCCAAAATTTATGTGTGGTTTTTTCAGCTAGCAATTTCTTTACTGTTTTCGCTAAATTAATTACGTACGATAATTATATCAAACCGCACTCCAAATATGATAATACGATGAGATTCTACAAACGTTTCTACTATTAAAAACTTCAAAAATAATTCTATAACATCCTCAAAATTTACGTGCGATTTTTTAGTTAGTAATTTCTTTATTGTTTTCATTAACATCAATTAATTACATACGCAGATGTACCGACAACCGGTCATTCGCGGCTGTACAGTGGGTTGCCGACTCAAAAACGCATTTTTTAAATTTTGTTATAACTGTTAATAATTTAATTTCTTTTTATAGAAAAAGAATGATTAACTCTAAAAAGTTCTATAGCACAGATACATTTTTTATGCATTGTTTACAATGTTCATATATCCACTATATATTACGCTGCTGTTTAAAAATAGGAGCTGTTTAGTGATTCAAATAATAAAAAAAGTTACATCTCAACATTTATTTTATACAAACTTATAAGCAAAAAACAAAATTACATAAATAATAAAGTACACTTTGAAAAACTACCGAGAATTAAAATAAATTAGAAATTAGTGTAGAGAAATTGGAATGCTAAATTAAACAGAATACGTTAATTATTGAAAGTTGATTAATTCAAAATTACACGATTAATAAGAAAGTAAAATCATCAATTATTATTTTTGAAAAATATTTTATTAATGCCTAAGTTAAATAAATTTCGAAAACAAACAAGAAACCTCTCGATAGCTCACAAATTTCATACATTGAACATTAAAAACATCTAATGATAAATACATCCACAGATAAAAACCTTTCAGTATAATAACTCAATAAATACACATATTGCATTTAAGTTAAAAATAGGCATCCAAATAACAAAACCATCAATACCTGGCGACTTTAAACAATTTCATGAATAAGCAAAGGAATTTAAACGAATAATAATTGAAATATACAATTAATTAATCTCCCAATTTTGTACTATTAACCAACTTTTATATGTAATGATATATTTTTTATAAGTCCCCAAATTGGCTCTTTTAAAAAGAGCATAAAAATTTATTTTCAACTCAACAAAATGCTTTCTTTTGATATCACAGAATTCAATAACGGTTACTATCTCATTTAAGACCTGTTCTCTAATTTCTAACAACACTTAACATCATTTTACTTTTGATTATGAAATTTATAAACAAAAAAGATACAAATTCCGAACAAAATATCACGTATACTTTAAAAGTAACATAACATAAAGAATAACACTTTTTATTCAACTTTACAAATATTAACATTTTTAAATTTAATAAATTGATACTGCACTGTTATTCGGGGATATTGGAATTAAATTACTGACTTATTTTAACTTCAAAATCAGATATCACAGTTCATTTAAAATAAAAAGTTCCCTAAACTTGGACAAAATTAATGTTAACATCTAATCCGCCGTAAAAACAGAGAAAGAGAGAAAGAGAGAAAGAGAGAGAGAGAGAGAGAGAGATTAGCGTCCCTATATATCGTAATAAAATAAATCCTCGCCATCATCATACAAATGATTGTATGACGGATGCCTATCATAAGATCGAGCTTCTCCATAAATTATAGATTGAACGACCCATGTTGTAGAAACTAAAGCAATACCTTTTGCTTGTGCTGCATCCAAACTTGGATCCGTTAAACCGCTCTCTACTAAAATTACGTCCGTACCGTCACACTGTCCTTTAAACTCAGACACCACAGCTCCTGTAACAATAAACTTAAGTAATATTTGTTGCCCCAAATTTAAAAAACTAAATATTACTTACCTGCATCAGCACATACCTTTGACCAAAAGTCGTAAAATAATTTACTTGTAAGCTGAGCAATTTTGAAATGAAGTGATCGAAATGGTTTATCAGTTTTCCTTTCAAAACTCTCAATAAAACGATGGTCTTCAACAGACCAACCTGCGGGTAGCTCTTGTAAGGTCAATCGTTTCTTTTTAATACTACAATTAACAATCCACTCATGGCAAACGGTTCTCATTCCCACAGCCAGCCCTCTAATGTACTTAGGTGTAAGAGCAGGCCGCCAACTTACAAGGTATGTTACTTTGTACTTCTTAGGTGGTACATCTTCAAATTTAGAATAAATAATACCGCCTCCGTTTTTTATTTGAGTTGCCAAATGGTCCTCTACATATGGAACCTTACTGAAAGCATAATCTTCGTTATCAGTGCCAACATCTTCTTCTCCTGTTGCATCAAACAAGGGTCTACTCCCGCATGTCAATAAAAAACCAAAACCTTTGAACCAGGTCCCCTTTACGTCCAAAGGTCCCAAAGTCGAAACTTCTTTTTCTGAAGATGACTTACTTAATTGCCCAAAACATCTTTTCAGTTTTATAGAGGGGTTATTAACCCTTTGGTATCGTAACTCCATATCACAACCGGGTACCAATTTTAATTCGCCATTTGACGTATTTTCTGAAACATCTTCGTCGGTGGTTGTACTGAGTTCGCTGGCACTTTTGGCGTGCATTTTCATCTCGAAAGCTTTCGCCAAAAGTGTTTTTTGGGTCCCAGAACTACCCGGCTTAGGACTATATGTATTATTTCGTGATCTACAATTTCTAAGTGACACGGAAGATGTCTGAGAAGATGACGAAGCAGTGCTATTTTCTAAATATTCTATATTATTTTTAACTAATTTAGCTTGGTGTTTGGTCAAATAGATATTACTTGCTGACACTGTAAAGTCGCCCCTATCGGTCGCAACCGTGTACATTGGTTCTTCTTCTGAATGGAATGCAGTCACAATACCAGGACACTTCACATTCCCAGATTCCTCCAAAACCATCACTTTATATCCTATCAGACTATGGACGTCGGCAAAAATTATTTGTTCGTCGGAAACGTTTCGAAAATTACCATCAAGGAATTCTACAGTCCATTTATTTTCTGACTGACCTTTAATAAATCCTGCGTAGTAACGTTGGTCAGTCCACTTTGCGAAAACCAACATACTTTCTTCTTCTAGAAAAAAAAAAAAAATTAGTTTAGACAAAATTACATCCTAAGTATATTTACCAAATGTATTGGGTCTAATTTTTTTAATTTCGGGTTCTTTTTCATCCTTTCCTTGGATAACAAATGATCCCCGTTTCTTTGGCGGTACATGAGCAGGTTGTGAATTTTGCGGAATATGATTCGAACTCTCAGTTAAATCCATCTTTTCTACATTAGTGGACGATTCAACAAACGAATCATCGATAGCTGAGAGGACACTGTAAACCAACTGATAGTTTTTCCATTTCTTTTCCAAGTCACTAACAGGTTCTTTGGTCTTATTGTATGATGATGTGGACTTTTTTAACAAATTTTGAACGTTTAGAGCAGCAGCTGAACTAGGTACAGAACTACTGCTAGAATGTGACATAAGTGAAGCTCTCATTGCAAGAGATCCTTTTGGAGGGGGTATGTATGTAGCTGAAGCCCCACTTAAAGGTGATACTGTTTTTGATACATCAGCAGCATAACCCGAAGAATCTGATTCTGACACAACATCATTTTCTCTAAGTACATGACAGTCTAAGCTTAGTAGTTCTCCAATTTGTCCGGTTTTACTGCATAATGCCTCTATATACATTCTCACAAGTTTTACTTGGGATTTATTACCAGCAGTACTTTTACTTTCTTTGTTTTCTTTAATATCTTCTTGATACACACACCTCTCTTTAATCAATGTACCCACACTAAGGTCCTTAAATTGAGGTGCTACCCAGTTAAATTCGTCTTTTTGATTTTCTCGTGTGGCAACTTTTTGATGACCATCTGTACACGTACCAGACTTTTCCGGAGAATCAGATATCAGTGTAAAACTTACATCTTTACCATCAAATCTTGAATCATCAGAGCTGCTTATAGTTATGTCCACCACGTTTGTCTGCAACCGTGAATTATTTTTCTCGTCCAATTTACTTGTTTCTGCGGTATCTTCGCTATCTGAGGAATTAAAACGGGTATTTAATGACATACAATAATTTAAACCAGCACGTATGAAGATCATACGAGCCCTAAATTTTTGATAAATTAAAAAATTCGCTAACATCATTTCTTGCGCCTTTAAAAGCTACTAAACAAATGGTTATCAAAACTGAATTTAAAAATTGCACTCTAGTTATGACGAATATATACAAGTAAATAAAAACAGATGATTACAAATAAAAAAGTTTTTGTGCAATAAACTACCTGTAACACTACTTATTAGCAGTTTATTTATATATTTATATCTACACATAACATTCTACATGGAAACCGATAAAGACATTATATTACCTATTCCATTTCAAAACAACCATGCAGTTATTTGTGATAATTAAGCTGAGCTGTATATTTAAAGCCACTTTCAGCGATAACATTAAACTTAATTCAAATTTCGCGCCAATCAACAAGTGGTTAAAAAATCAACAATTTAAAATAAATAATAAATGTCTATTATTATACTAAAAACCACAAATGACTAAAAAATGCACTTCCTGCTTTATATTTAGTTAACTTAGTTTGATATGAAAATATTAGCCCTTTCTAATGCCTTAAAGTTACGCCACTGGTTTAATTTGATAACATTTATGTGTACCAATGAAACAGTGCCCAGGAAAACATGAAAATAGTAAAAAAAAATAACTTTTAAACAGCAAAATGTATTGAAAACATGTTTTACACGAACATACAAAAAGGACTTTCGATTTTGTAATTACCTATTTCATAAATAAACAAAACTACATTAGATATTCATGCTGATACATAATTATAAAACAGGAATTTTTTAATGCATAATATATATTTAAAAGCAAACCTTACCAGATTTAGAATTATTAGTAATATATTCTCGTGTAATAATTAAAGAGGGACTAAGATTTAATGGACTTCTTCGCGCCCTTTTTGTAATTTGGTTTTCATCCATTACAAACAACTAATCGGCTTGTGATGAACATATTAAAAACCTTGAGATAACATTTTTTTGAATAAGTTCTGTAATCTTCAACATAACACCAATTTCACCGCAAATTTTAACTTGTACCCTGCTTCCTATTCATCAATGTAAACTACTATCTTGTAAACTACTACAATCTTAACCTATTTTTAATACACATTCACTTTAGTACGATAGGTGCGTTCAGGAGAACGATTTTATTCAAATAAATTTCACACAGTTAGGAATTACTATTAATTATTTTAGAAATGGTAGTAGATATTTTTAAAAACTAATTAGTTTAAATTTTTAGTTTGATGAAGCATTCCATTCTGCTTTATTTAAAAGATACCATATTTCAGAATCATAACCATATATAGAAACCCGTGGTAATTAAACAGAATGTATCTCTTGAATCTACTTACTCTATTTTCGATATCTATTGTCTGCTATTGTGGAACCATCAAACCCAATCTATGGTACTTCTAACCTTAACCTATTTACGTTATTATTACTTGTCACATATACTTGTCAACACATGTCAACATAGATAATCTTGTCGAGTTACATTTACATCTTAGTTGATAAACCTATCATAGAAGTACTCAGAACGTGTGCTGCTGTTCGTTTAATGTTAGTTTGTTTAATAATAAGTAAAGATAACAGTTTCATTGTAAATATAGTTAATTTTTCTTAAATAACATTTGTTTAATTGATTAGATGTTGTCTTCAGCTACAGCAACCATGTCAAATAACGGAAATTATGGAAATGAGAGAAGTTTGCCTGGAGACACTGAATTTGGTGTTGACCCTGCCGCAGGGGGCTTCTTTAATTCTGATTATAAAAGGTACCCATTATCATCACTTATTTCTTGTAATCATTACTGTTTTTCTACTCAGGTATGATGATTTAAAAGAAATGCTGGATTCAAATAAAGATAGTTTGAAACTAGAAGCAATGAAAAGAATTATTGGAGTAAGTGTTTTTTTATGGGAGGCTTAGTTTTACATTAAATGTTATCATTGTAGATGGTTGCCAAAGGAAAAAATGCTTCTGATTTATTTCCTGCTGTTGTTAAAAATGTTGTATCAAAAAACATTGAAGTTAAGAAACTAGTATATGTTTATTTAGTAAGATATGCAGAAGAACAACAGGACCTTGCACTATTATCAATTTCCTCATTTCAAAGAGCCTTAAAAGTATATCTTCACTTGTCCTTATTTATTTCTAACTATTTTGACATAAATTTTTCTTAGGAACCAAATCAGCTTATTAGAGCTGGTGCTTTACGTGTCTTGTCCAGCATAAGGGTGTCAATAATAGTACCAATAGTTATGCTTGCAATAAAAGATGCAGCAGCTGACATGTCACCTTATGTAAGAAAAACAGCTGCTCATGCCATTCCAAAACTCTACAGGTGATTATTATCATATTTTGCTACCAGATCATCAGTGTTTCTGTTGTTGTTTATAGTCTTGACAAAGAGCAAAAACCAGAACTTATCACCCTTATTCAGAAACTACTGGCCGATAGGACAGTGTTAGTAATGGGCTCAGCTGTAATGGCTTATACAGAGGTGTGTCCTGAAAGAGTAGATTTAATTCATCAAGTTTACCGTAAACTTTGTGCCTTATTAGTAGATGTAGATGAGTGGGGACAAGTTGTTATAGTCAATATGCTAACCAGATATGCAAGAAGCCAATTTACCAACCCTAATTTGCATGTAAGAATTTTTAGTTTTTGATCTTTGTATGTATATGTATAGATAAATAATATCTAATTTTATGTGTCTGTTAGGACTATGATTACAATGAAAACAATTTTTACGACTCCGGTTCATCAGAAAAATCTGAGAATATAAGACCTCCTCCTTTAGACCCTGACCATCGTTTATTACTGCGCTCTACGCGACCTTTACTGCAGTCTCGTAATGCTGCAGTTGTGATGGCTGTAGCACAGTTATATCATCATTGTGCTCCTAAAAGTGAAGGACCTCTTGCCGCAAGAGCCTTGGTTAGAATTTTAAGATCGCATGTCGAAGTGCAAAGCATCGTCTTGGACAGTATAGCATCGATTAGTTCGCAAAAGAAAGAACTGTTCCAACCATATATAAAAAACTTTTTCATTAGAACATCCGATCCAACAAGAATTAAAGTACTTAAGTTAGATATACTGACTAATTTGGCCACAGAATCAAACGTTTCTACCATACTCAGGGAACTTCAAACTTACATTTCAAATAGCGACAAAGTTTTTGTCGCTGCTACGATACAAGCGATTGGGAGATGCGCTTGTGCTATATCCGAAATTACAGATTCGTGCTTAAGTGGGCTAGTCTCTTTATTATCAAATAAAGACGGTAAGATATTATAACACTTGATTTCGAAGGATATTTCTATTAGTACATGTAACTTATTCCAGAGGCTGTGGTTGCAGAAAGTGTAATAGTTATAAAGAGATTAATTCAGACTCAAGCAGCTGACCCAAAAGATATTATAATTCATATAGTAAAGCTTTTAGACAGTATCACTGTTGCTCAAGCTCGAGCAGCAATATTATGGTTGTTAGGAGAACATTCGAATCGTGTACCTACCGTGGCCCCCGACATTCTTCGAAAAGTAGCCAAAACTTTTTCTGACGAAGTATAGTTAACTTTTACTCTACTGTTGGACGACCTGTTAATTTTTTTCTATTTTTAGAACGGTATTGTTAAATTACAAGTACTTAACTTAGCTATAAAGCTTTACATAACTAATCCCAAACAAACGGAGCTTTTATGTCAATATGTATTTAATCTTGCCAAATACGATCAAAACTATGATATCCGTGACAGGGCTCGTCTTCTAAAACAATTCATACTGGACCCCAAAGGACGAATTACTTCTTGTGTTAGTAAAATATTCCTAGCACATAAACCTGCTCCACAACTGGTTACTCGTTTTAAAGGTAACTCATGCAAATAAAATTTGCAAATGTTACGCATTATGTTTTTATAGACTATGAAGATTTACAATTGGGTTCTCTGAGTCATTACATTAACACAAGAGCTGTAGGATATGAACCGTTGCCTCCATTCCCGAAAAATCCTCCTTCAGGGCATGTAAGAGAAGTGGAGGCGTTCCCACTTAACGAGGCAAAGGGAACCCCTAAACAAGTAACATGAACTATTGTTAATAATTTACAGATTGTCACTAAAAAAATATTCCAGGAAAAGACGAAAATGTTTGCAAATATATCAGACATTAGTTCTTCTGCAGATTGTTCTTCTAGTGAAACAGAGTCATCGTCATCAGGAAGTGAAGATGTAGAAAGGGAAGACGAAGAAGATGAGGACGATGAGGAAGAAGACGGCAATTCAGCACAAAATAGTTCAAACGAAAAAACAGATTCAGGGTAAAATAATTAAACGAAAAAGCAACAACACAATTGTCATAAATATTTTACAGAAATTCCTCAGAAAGTGAGTCATCTGAAAGTTCTTGTTCTGAAAAGAAGCCAGAAGATGAATTAAAAGAAAGTGAAACTGTTTTAAGAAAAGGAAAAGTAAATTTAAATTTGGATCTACTACTAAACATAGACGATATGCCAACAGTCCCAGTAATGACACCGTCCTATGGTAGGTTCTTAATACCTGCAGACGGCATGCCTATAGCTTCTCCTGTGACAGCAGTAGCTCCAAATTTCGTATCCACTACAGGTATCGAACTTTTGAACAGAATACACGGAAAAGGTTTAAGTGTTACTTATCGATTTACTAGAAATCCCCATTTATTTTCTCCTTCCATGACCAATATAGGACTTGTTTTTACTAATCATGGTACAGAGAACGTCTGTAATATACATCTCGAGAAAAAGGTAACCAATTTTAAGTAAATTTGTGCCATTCAGAGAATTTCAATTATAAACGAATCTTTCAGAATTTACCAATGGGTGTAACTTTACATGAATTTGCACTTATTACTTGCCTGGGGCCCAACTGTAGTTTGCCTGGTACCATAGGGATTGATTTTAATGACACAACTGTATCAGTGCCTTTTCAAATAGTTTCTTCACTAGGTGATACTTATATCTTGTTATAATTGATATTTCAAATATATTGAATGTAACAAATGCAAATCATCTTAGGAACGTGTGATGTGGCTATAAAACCACCGGTGGGTGAACTTTTAAAACCAGTTTCCATGTCCGAAGAGACATTCCTTAATGAGCAGTCAAAATTGCGTGGCATGAACGAGCATATTTGCGTAGTAAGGACGTTAAAAAAGGATTTCAGTCGAACTATATTTCAGGTTGCCAATGTAGGAGCATGCCCTAGTAGTACAAGTGATACTTCTAGGTATTTATTTTTTTAATGATATGTTCAAGACGTTAATTTTTTTTTAATTTGAAGGTTTGCTGGCCAAACATTGACTTCATCTTCTATTGTTTTGGTGACGTTAAATTGGAAGCCTGAGGAGGTTTGTATAACAGTAAATTCCGAAAAGGTTGTTACTGGATCAATGTTAATAAATGAACTCAAATCATGGTTTAAGTAAATTTATTTTTTTATGTAAATTTTAAATATTCACTGTATTGATGTTTTATATTTGTTTAATTTAGTTATTCAAAACAGAATACATTTATTTTGTGTATTTTCAATAAAGTTCTCTTAAAGAACAGGTTCTTAATAATTAATATTTTAAGTCTTAAGTTCAAATGGTAAAACTGTTTACATTTTTTAAAAGCATTTGTTAAAATCCATCTTTTGCGTACAAAGTAACATATTCCTTAACTACTTTTTGGAATTCCTCTTTGTTACCGTGATACATCTTTGCAGCGTCTAAGTTTAATGGATCATCAAAATTTAATAAATCCTAAAAACCAGTAAATTAATAAATTTTGAGGATAAAAAACAATTCACAATTTTATTTTTACAGTAAACAAAGCATGCAATCCCCACACTACATCATTCAATTTTCTAGTTGGTGACCATCCTAATCCATCCATACTATGTTGTCTCAAAAGTGACAAACAAACTTCCCCTGTTTCACTAATATTTGGATGCCACAACCTTGTAAGACATTTAACAACGGGAGGCTTAAAATTTTAACATTAACACATTACATTAACATTATTTAGTTTCCACCAACCACCATATTATAGTCCTCGGGAACATCAATAGAGAACTTGAAACAACCACCCAGCCAAAATCCTTCATTTGGGGTAACAAACAGATGAAAAGAACTTAAGTCATTAACGTTTGGATGAGCTATCCTACAACGACTTGGTAACAACTGCATCATTTCCTGTAATTCGCCCACTATCAGTTTGTCTCTTATGGAAATCCTGTTGTTAGAGGTATGTTTTTCTTGTTTTTTTAGCCGTTGAGAAAGCGTAATCATTTCAATATTTTAATATTAAAGTTTATTTATTGTTCGCAAATTAGAAACTGGAAGAGCGTTCATTCTCTTACAGCAACATTCCCACAAGACAGCGTAGCTTATTATTCCTTTCACTAAAACGTTAAAACAAATAGGTTTTCTTATTAAATTATTAATTATATTTGCTGATTATAAACAAGTAATTTCACTTCCTTATAATAAAACCTTATCAACTGCAGAATTATGCAGTGTTTACAATTTAGAATTTAACTTGGCTCATCCAATTGAGCTATATTGAGCATTTACTATTTATGGATTATGGCACTTACCGTAGAAAAGAGCCATCTATTTTATTATCTCAATTGTGATTCGTACCATAGTTCATACCATAGACATATATTAATAAACGCCGATGTTCATACTAATAAATCTATGAAATAAGATGACGTTCATTCAGTCAACACTTCATCTGAACCAATTTGACCTAAAAGAAATTGAATAAAGTAACGTACTTTTTTTTAAGACAATTTTTTGTACATTTCTGATCAGCACATAAAAACTATACTATTAGAACATATAGTTGAGCATTAATTAAAAAATCTTAGGTATTTACAATATTTTTGGAAGAAAAACAATAGACTGAAGTAGATCTGTTAAAATGGTTAAAACAGAAGGTGTGATAACAACACAACACATCTATTTTTATTATCCATTTATTACCCTTATTAGATTTGTGTATCTATTATCTATGGGTTTATTTTAAATCTATGTTTCAAATTTAAAAAGGGTTATGGAATGTTTTAACTTATGGGATTAACAGTTAAATTTTGTTCGTGTAATGTGTAATTAATTGATGGAAAGACATTTATTGGGATAATCTATAGTAGCTGAAATAAGTATTGATTTCTTTTACGTCCTTATTTTGCGAAGTAGGTAGTCAAACGATAAGGGCTATTCTTCTGTGTATGGATGAAGCAATTGACATCTGTTACCCACCATTCTTTTTTTGAAGCTACGGGAGCGGATAATGAAGCGCGTTTCATATACCCTTTTTTATTGTGAATAACACTGCATTACTTTTAACATTTATTATTATTATTATTAATAACACAGTATTAAATGCATCAGTTCTCATTCGCTCCAGAAAGTACACAGTACAAGAAACAGCTTTTTTTAGAATTGAAGGTGGTTTACCAAAGTTAGTTTCATTATTTTTGGCTTTGTTGAAATTATAATAAATGTATTTGTTATAAATTCCCAATTTATTTGATTTTGTTCTTGCATAATTTTAATTGTTTAACATTCTGTACTTGTTTGGTAGATTGCTGAAAAGGCTAATAACTTTTTATTAATGAGACTAGTGTATTATTATTATTAGTATTATTTCTTCTTGGTAGTGTAATGCTTTTTTTTGTACTTATACCATTGCGTTGCATATATTTAA
>NW_020439340.1:64104-64850 GCF_000699045.2 Agrilus planipennis | reverse complement strand
ATGCTTTTTTTTGTACTTATACCATTGCGTTGCATATATTTAATTTTTAATCAGTTCTGATTATTTTCTGTGAAAATGTATAGTATTATAATTAAAATATCACACCAAAATTGGTTACTAATATCTTATAAATCTATAAAATTTTCATTTGCTTTCTATTATAATAGGTAAAATCTATATTGCTGAACATTTTGAGGTTCTTTGCTAAATGATTAACATTTGAACATTGTTTAATTTCCTTTATAATTATCGACCAGTTTGAAAACACTGCAATACATAATATTCATAGTAAATATGACTGAATAGTAAAGAACTAAGATTAATGCCACTACTTCTCTTCATGATTATTTCAAAATATGACTTAAATTTGTAGTCTGTAATGTAAAAAATTGTTCCACAGGGCTGTACATATACTCTAGATGGCATATGTTGTGGAGTATTGGTTGGAAGAGTCCTCCTCTCCTGAAAGTAGCAGTACCCCCAAGGCATTACTTGTTCATTGTGGAAATGAATTATCAACGTCAATGTCTCCATTAGTGTTCTTTCTGAATTTGGTTTGCATGCCACACATATAAACCATGGAACGTTACATTCTACAGCTAATTCAGGTATTTTCTTTTTACTCTGTAAACTGTTAATTAATTTTATTCCTGGTTTTGTAATTATTAAATGCGTTATATATATTATGAATTAAACTATTACTTGAAATAAATATGTTGTAATTAGTGTAATTAATAAATATATGG
>NW_020439340.1:62501-63330 GCF_000699045.2 Agrilus planipennis | reverse complement strand
TTTATTCATTTATTTAAACATCAAAAGAGTGATAATACAATGATAATACATTTATTATTTAGAAATACAATTTACATTTATTATAACAAAAGTACAAATTTATTTCAAATAACAATACATCGATATAAACAAAATGTCTGAGATATAATACATTTTAACGACTTATAAAAGTTAAAAATAAAATACCTGTAAGACAAGAAAATCAATAAAATTTCAAAGAAAATACAATTTAATATATATAAACTGTCATACCATTATTATTTAAATGCAAGATTAGGGAGAAAAAAGTCCCCCTAACCCACTGTGGCCTCCGCATCTCCCCTTATAGCCACCCTATCCACCCAAATGAATTTTAATAAACAAATATTTAATTTCATTTTAACATTTATGCCAAAAGATCAATTTAGAAACATTTTAAATATCAACCTAAGTTATGATTAAAAAGATATCAGTTTATGCAGTAAAACACAAAATACCTGTAAAGAAAGACAAGAAAACATGAAAATTCAAAGCAAATACAATAAAAAGCAAACAATACGGTGTCTTCAGTCTTCTTTGGTTACCTGAAAGCAAATAGTGCAGTTACAAGGACTAACGACAAGAACTAATAGCTTTGGTAGAGAAGATCGGACAGATTTCGCCAAGGCAAGCTGGGCAGTCGCCTATTGCTCCTATTCCAGATAACCCACTGTACCCTGTCTGAAAGGAAGTAACGCTAGAGTAGACTCGCGAAAAGTGTATAAGACACTTTTAAGATCAACTAAATAGCTAAGCCCAAGGGAAGTCGTTCGGGGAGGCCCTCCCTAATTCCACAAGGGTGAGAAGAAAC
>NW_020439340.1:55232-61292 GCF_000699045.2 Agrilus planipennis | reverse complement strand
AGCATGCAAGATAAAGAACTATTTCAACTACTGGGTCATCTTTGTCTTCTCCAACGTCGATCTGAAACAGATACGGTGGCAAACAGATCAATAAAGAGCAATTAAAATTAATTATATCAAGTATCCTCACCTTAATTAATTATAGAACGTAACACTCCAAAGTTTACAGGTGTGAAAAGTAAACCAACTCAAGGAGGAATACTGTAGCAGAGAATTTCTTATTTCAGTGGAATTCAAATAAATATCCAGTTGCACTCGTTCATGGGTCGAAAATTTACTGCATGACGTTACAAGGCGAAGACGAATCAGCAAATCAAGAATATAATCCAGGAAAGACCACACCGATGTAGACACGGGCTGATTCAGTATAACCAAAATGAACATTAATTCTCTCTCATTTATTGTATAACCTGCAGAAATGGACAAAAAAACATTTTAATTACACTTATAATTAAGAAACACAAATAAAAACGCATCAAAAAGCAAGTAAAATAGCTGAATTAATAAAATAAACAAACAACTTTACGCCATTTTACATCACAACCATAAATCTCGACATAGATTAACGTCAAATAACACGACAATTTACGACACAGACAACAGAATAAGGTTAACAGAAAATCCATAGATAGATAAACTTCATAGATACATAAACCCTATAGATAAAACGATAAATATCAATTTATTCTGTGGCAAATAAGTACTGTCAAGTGATAAGGATGCACATTAACCTCAATTTATACTGTTGACGATAGATAATCGTTAACAGAAATTCCATAACAGATTAATAAAGAATAATTAATATTGATCAAGTTATGTATTCTCACCTTAATTAATTGCAGGAAATGGCGTTCTAAAGTCTAACAGTGTGATGAGCTAATCAACCAAATCTAGGAGAGATACTGATACTACTGCAGATAATTTGTTGTTCCGCTTGGATCCAAATTAATTAATTATTAACTAATTCATTTAATAGATATCTGTTACGTCAAAATTTAATCCTCTTCACTTTTCTCCCTTACTTTCAAATAAAAGTCAAAATATATGCGGAAAATTCATAAAAAAAAAGAAACACTCGTACTAAACAAATGAAGCATGAAGTAAAACAAAAACACGTAATAAAAAACCAGTCAAAAACGAATAAAATAACAAAATATTAAAAATGGCGACGTGTTCACCTGATGTCTGTGTCAAGATATAAACTTTAAAAGTTTTGTCAATTTAATTGATGCTGTGGTCAAATACGATGAATAATAATAGAATATGAATCAATCAAACCAAACAACTATTTCAACTTCTGGGTCATCTTTGTCTTCTCCAACGTGGATCTGAAACAGATACGGTGGCAAACAGATCAATAAAGAGCAATTAAAATTAATTATATCAAGTATCCTCACCTTAATTGATTATAGAACGTAACACTCCAAAGTTTACAGGTGTGAAAAGTAAACCAACTCAAGGAGGAATACTGTAGCAGAGAATTTCTTATTTCAGTGGAATTCAAATAAATATCCAGTTGTTCTCACTCATGGGTTGAAAATTAACTGCATGATGTTACAAGGCGAAGACGAAACAGCAAATCAAGAATATAATCCAGGAAAGACCACACCCTTGCAGACTTGGGCTGTTTCAGTATAACCAAACTGCACATTAATTCTCACTCATTTATTGCATAACCTGCAGAAATGGACAAAAAAAATATATTAATTACACTTATAATTAAGAAACACAAACAAAAACGCACCAAAAAGCAAGTAAAATAGCTGAATTAAAAAATAAACGAACAACAACTTTACGCCATTTTACATCACAACCATAGATCACGAAATAGGTTAACGTCAAATAACACGACATTAATTTACGACATAGATAACAGAAAACGGTTAAAAAGAAAATCCATAGATAGATAAACTCCATAGATATATCGATGATAAATGTCAATTTATTCTGTGGAAAATAAAAACTGTCAAGTGATATTGATGCACAATAACCTCAATTTATATTGTTGACAATAGCTAATTGTTAACAGAAATTTCATAACAGATTAATAAAGAGTAATAAATATCGATCAAGTCATTTACTCTTACCATAATTAATTGTAGTGAGAGGCGTTCTAACGTCTACTAGTGTGATGAGCAAAACCAACCAAATCTAGAAGCGATACCACTGCATATAATTTGTTTTTTCGGTTGCTTCCAAATTAATTAATTTCCAATTTCCTCCCATTGTTACGGCAAAAATTAACTGCATAATGTTGCAAGGTGAAGCCGTAAAAAGTATCGGTTGTTTTAGTAGCACCAAAATTAACTGCAATTCCTTCTCACTTGTGGGACAACAATCTATATAGAAACAGGCAAAAAAAAGTAATTAATTACCATTTTTAAATCGAATAAATCAGTATAAATCAGTAACATGCACTAATGGAAAGATCTGTTCCACATTAATTCTGCTTCTTCCATTTCTGAAACGTTGTTTAAAAGTTGTTTATTGAAGCAAGTTACAAGAAGAAGAAGCAAGATATCATTTACTATTTTTAACTGATACTGTTACATACCAGTTCATTGTCATAAATCCTTTTTTTAGCACACTCTCTTCGTTCCCAATGAAAAAAAAGGCACTTTCATGCTTGCTTTACAACCATAGGCACAGCTACTTTCCGAGGCAAATGAAGACTAATGTAACCAATGCTCCAAAATTTCATAATTTAATGGTATCCAGAGTTCTTCTAATGTACCTGTAAAATGAAATCTTATGAAAAAGTGTTCAGACATAATTAATCAAGTATTAAGTAAATAATGTGCAGGATACATTGTTATAGTATGCATGCTCACCTTAATTAACTAAAAGAGCCTCCAAGATGAAAAATTAACCATAGGAGACGACTTATCTTTTCAGTAAGGAAAGGATATCAGTTCCAATCTCTCACAGTTGTTGGCTAATCTGTGTAAACAAACAAAAACAATTATTAACCAATTAATTTAATAGATATCTGTTACGCAGAAAATTTAAATATTTAATCCTCTTCACTTTTCTCCCTTTCTCTCAAATGAAAGTCAAAATATATGCGGAAAATAGTTAAAAAAAAAAGAATTAAACACTCGTATTAAATAAATAAAACATGAAATAAAACAAAAACACGTAATAAAAAACCAATTAAAAGCCAATAAAATAACAAAACATTAATAATGGTGTCGTAGCCACCTGATGTTTGAAGATATAACCCTTAACAATTTTGTCAAATTAATTTATGCTGTGGGCAAATACGAATAATAGTAATAGAATGTGAATCAATCAAACTAACAACTAACCTTTCAGACGAAGAACAAATTAAAACTAATAGCTCGATAAGTTGAATTTAAGAGACGCGAAAACACGTCCTTCCACCTCGAAANTTTGGTAGAGAAGATCGGACAGATTTCGCCAAGGCAAGCTGGGCAGTCGCCTATTGCTCCTATTCCAGATAACCCACTGTACCCTGTCTGAAAGGAAGTAACGCTAGAGTAGACTCGCGAAAAGTGTATAAGACACTTTTAAGATCAACTAAATAGCTAAGCCCAAGGGAAGTCGTTCGGGGAGGCCCTCCCTAATTCCACAAGGGTGAGAAGAAACACACACGATAACGAAACGTTGAATCATGTAGAACTCGTAGGGTAAATGCAAAGCAAATTAGGAAGAATATGCAGTAAGCTAAGCGAAGAGGTAAGCAAGAGACACGTTAGACTACACTACAACTACTAAACGAGTTAGTGCTACTACTACACTACATAACACTACTACTACATACAAAAAAAAAACAAAAGAATCTACAATCAACAATTACTTCAAACAAAAAGAAAAAAAATAAGCATGCAAAACAAAAACTAAATCAAATTAACTATAAGAAACTACAAGAAACTACAAAAAAACAACAAAAACATGCAAAATAAAAAAATAATTTGAATAAAACGAACTTAATAAATTCTACTAGATAGAGCATGCAAGGTAAAGAGACTATTTCAACTACTGGGTCATCTTTGTCTTCTCCAACGTCGATCTGAAACAGATACGGTGGCAAACAGATCAATAAAGAGCAATTAAAATTAATTATTTTAAGTATCCTCACCTTAATTAATTATAGAACGTAACACTCCAAAGTTTACAGGTGTGAAAAGTAAACCAACTCAAGGAGGAATACTGCAGCAGAGAATTTATTATTTCAGTAGAAGTCAAATAAATATCCAGTTGCACTCCCTCATGGGTCGAAAATTTAAAAATTTAATCCTTTTCACTTTTCTCCCTTACTCTCAAATAAAAGTCAAAATATATGCGGAAAATTCATAAAAAAAAAAAGAATTAAACACTCGTTATTAAACAAATGAAACATGAAGTAAAAAAAAACACGTAATAAAAACAGTCAAAAACGAATAAAATAACAAAACATTAAAAATGGCGACGTGTCCACCTGATGTCTGTGTCAAGATATAAACTTTAAAAGTTTTGTCAATTTAATTTATGCTGTGGGCAAATACGAAGAATAATAATAGAATATGAATCAATCAAGCCAAAGAACTATTTCAACTACTGGGTCATCTTTGTCTTCTCCAACGTCGATCTGAAACAGATACGGTGGCAAACAGATCAATAAAGAGCAATTAATATTTTGTCAATTTGTTGTGGGCAAATACGGAGAATAATAATAGAATATGAATCAATCAAACTAACCTTTCAGACGTAGAATAAATTAAAAGTAATTTTGCGAAAAAATTAGCTGGATAAGTTGAATTTAAGAGACGCGAAAGCACGTCCTTCCACCTCGAAACTTTATGAACTTATGATGTGCCAAACGCTCTTTATTGATCTGTTTGCCACCGTATCTGTTTCAGATCGACGTTGGAGAAGACAAAGATGACCCAGTAGTTGAAATAGTTCTTTGGTTTGATTGATTCATATTCTATTCTTATTCTTCGTATTTTCCCACAGCATAAATTAAATTGACAACTTTTAAAGTTTATATCTTGACACAGACATCAGGTGGGCACGTCGCCATTTTTAATGTTTTGTTATTTTATTCGTTTTTGACTGGTTCTTTATTACGTGTTTTTGTTTTACTTCATGTTTCATTTGTTTAATACGAGTGTTTAATTCTTTTTTTTTTGTCAATTTTCGGCATATATTTTGACTTTTATTTGAGAGTAAGGGAGAAAAGTGAAAAGGATTAAATTTTTAAATTTTCGACCCATGAGCGAGTGCAACTGGATATTTATTTGACTTCTACTGAAATAATAAATTCTCTGCTGCAGTATTCCTCCTTGAGTTGGTTTACTTTTCACACCTGTAAACTTTGGAGTGTTACGTTCTATAATTAATTAAGGTGAGGATACTTAAAATAATTAATTTTAATTGCTCTTTATTGATCTGTTTGCCACCGTATCTGTTTCAGATCGACGTTGGAGAAGACAAAGATGACCCAGTAGTTGAAATAGTCTCTTTACCTTGCATGCTCTATCTAGTAGAATTTATTAAGTTCGTTTTATTCAAATTATTTTTTTATTTTGCATGTTTTTGTTGTTTTTTTGTAGTTTCTTGTAGTTTCTTATAGTTAATTTGATTTAGTTTTTGTTTTGCATGCTTATTTTTTTTCTTTTTGTTTGAAGTAATTGTTGATTGTAGATTCTTTTGTTTTTTTTTTGTATGTAGTAGTAGTGTTATGTAGTGTAGTAGTAGCACTAACTCGTTTAGTAGTTGTAGTGTAGTCTAACGTGTCTCTTGCTTACCTCTTCGCTTAGCTTACTGCATATTCTTCCTAATTTGCTTTGCATTTACCCTACGAGTTCTACATGATTCAACGTTTCGTTATCGTGTGTGTTTCTTCTCACCCTTGTGGAATTAGGGAGGGCCTCCCCGAACGACTTCCCTTGGGCTTAGCTATTTAGTTGATCTTAAAAGTGTCTTATACACTTTTCGCGAGTCTACTCTAGCGTTACTTCCTTTCAGACAGGGTACAGTGGGTTATCTGGAATAGGAGCAATAGGCGACTGCCCAGCTTGCCTTGGCGAAATCTGTCCGATCTTCTCTACCAAA
>NW_020439340.1:0-51470 GCF_000699045.2 Agrilus planipennis | reverse complement strand
ACCAGTCAAAAACGAATAAAATAACAAAACATTAAAAATGGCGACGTGACCACCTGATGTCTGTGTCAAGATATAAACTTTAAAAGTTTTGTCAATTTAATTTATGCTGTGGGCAAATACGAAGAATAATAATAGAATATGAATCAATCAAACCAAACAACTATTTCAACTACTGGGTCATCTTTGTCTTCTCCAACGTCGATCTGAAACAGATACGGTGGCAAACAGATCAATAAAGAGCAATTAAAATTAATTATATCAAGTATCCTCACCTTAATTGATTATAGAACGTAACACTCCAAAGTTTACAGGTGTGAAAAGCAAACCAACTCAAGGAGGAATACTGTGGCAGAGAATTTCTTATTTCAGTGGAATTCAAATAAATATCCAGTTGCACTCGCTCATGGGTCGAAAAGTAACTGCATGATGTTACAACTTGAAGACGAAATAGCAAATCAAGAATATAATCCAGGAAAGACCACACCCGTGTAGACATGGGCTGTTTCAATACTGAACATTAATTCACTCTCCTTTATTGTATAACCTGCATAAATGGACAAAAAAACATATTAATTACAATTATAATTAACAAACAAATAAAAACGCACCAAAAAGCAAGTAAAATAGCTGAATTAAAAAATAAACAAACAACTTTACGCCATTTTACATCACTATCATAGATTAACGTCAAATTACACGAAGTCAATTTACGACATAGACAACAGCAAAAGGTTAAAAAGAAAATCCATAGATAGATAAACTCCATAGATAGATGAACTTCATAGATAGATGAACTTCATAGATAGATAAACTTCATAGATAGATAAACTCCATAGTTAGATAAACTCTATAGATACGTCAATGATAAATATCAATTCATTCTGTGGAAAATAAAAACTATCAAGTGAAATTGATGCACAATAACCTCAATTTATACTGTTGACAATAGCTAATTGTTAACAGAAATTTCATAACAGATTAATAAAGAGTAATTAATATTGATCAAGTCAAGTATTCTCACCTTAATTAATTGTAGAAAGTGGCGTTCTAATGTCAACCAGTGTGATGGGCAAATCAACCAAATCTAGGAGGGATACTACTGCAGATAATTTCGTGTTCGGGTTGCATCCAAATTAATTAATTTCCAATTGCCTCCCATTGTTACGGCAAAAATTAACTGCATAATGTTGCAAGGTGAAGACGTCAAGAGCATCAGTTGTTTTAGTAGCACCAAAATTAACTGCAATTCCTTCTCATTTGTGGGACAGCAATCTATATAGAAACAGGCAAGAAAAAGTAATTAATTACCATTTTTAAATCGAATAAATCAGTAACATGCACACTAATGGAAAGATCTGTTCCACATTAATTCTGCTTCTGCCATTTCTGAAACGTTGTTTAAAAGTTGTCTACTGAAGCAAATTACAAATGTCTAAGAAATTGAAGTTATCTAAAGATATCATTTACTATTTTTAACTGATACTGTTACATACCACTTCATTGTCATAAATCCTTTTTCAGCACACTGTCTTCGTTCCCAATGAAAAAAAGGCACTTTCATGCTTTCTTTAGAACCATGGGCACAACTACTTTGCAGGGCAAATGAGAACTAATTCAACCAATGCTCCATAATTTCATAATTTAAAGGTATCCGGAGTTCTTCTAATGTTCCTGTTAAATGAAATCTTACGAAAAAGTGTTCAGATATAATCAAGTATTAAGTAAATAATGTGCACGATACATAGTTAAAGTAATGCTGAATCTTTTTCTTTGTTAATATCAAATAAATACACTACCTACAGAAAGTATAGTATGCATGCTCACCTTAATTAACTACAAGAGCCTCTAAGATGAAAGGTTAACAGCTAAAACACCATAGGAGCCGACTTATCTTTTCAGTAAGCAAAGATATCAGCTCCAATCTCTCTCAATTGTTAGCCAATCTGTGTAAACGGACAACAATTATTAACTAATTCATTTAATAGATATCATCTGTTACGCAAGAAATTTAAAAATTTAATCCTTTTCACTTTTCTCCCTTACTCTCAAATAAAAGTCAAAATATATGCGGAAAATTAATAAAAAAAAAAAAGAACTAAACACTTATTAAACAAATGAAACATGAAGTAAATCAAAAACACGTAATAAAAAACCAGTCAAAAACGAATAAAATAACAAAACATTAAAAAATGGCGACGTGGCCACCTGATGTCCCTGTCAAGATATTAACTTTAAAAGTTTTGTCAATTTAATTTATGCTGTGGGCAAATACGAAGAATAATAGTAGAATATGAATCAATCAAACCAAAGAACTATTTCAACTACAGCGTCATCTTTGTTTTCTCCAACGTCGATCTGAAACAGATACAGTAGCAAACAGATCAATAAAGAGCAATTTAAATTAATTATATCAAGTATCCTCACCTTAATTCATTATAGAACGTAACACTCCAAAGTTTACAGGTGTGAAGAGTACACCAACTCAAGGAGGAATACTGTGGCAGAGAATTTCTTATTTCAGTGGAATTCAAATAAATATCCAGTTGCACTCGCTCATGGGTCGAAAATTAACTGCATGATATTACAAGTTGAAGACGAAACAGCAAATCAAGAATATAATCCAGGAAAGACCACACCCATGTAGACATAGGCTGTTTCAGTATAAGCATACTGAACAATAATTCTCTTATTTATTGTATAACCTGCACAAATGAACAAAAAAACATATTAATTACATTTATAATTAAGAAACACCAACAAAAACGCACCAAAAAGCAAGTAAAATTGCTGAATTAAAAAATAAACAAACAACTTTATGCCATTTTACATCACAACCATAGATCACGACATTGAGCGGAAAATTAATAAAAAAAAAAAGAATTAAACACTCGTATTAAAGAAATGAAACATGAAGTTAAACAAAAACACGTAATAAAAAACCAGTCAAAAACGAATAAAATAACAAAACATTAAAAATGGCGACGTGTCCACCTGAGTCTGTGTCAAGATATAAACTTTAAAAGTTTTGTCAATTTAATTTATGCTGTGGGCAAATACGAAGAATAATAATAGAATATGAATCAATCAAACCAATAAAATTTTATCTACAGCGTCATCTTTGTCTTCTCCAACGTCGATCTGAAACAGATACGGTGGCAAACAGATCAATAAAGAGCAATTAAAATTAATGATATCAAGTATCCTCACCTTAATTGATTATAGAACGTAACACTCCAAAGTTTACAGGTGTGAAAAGTAAACCAACTCAAGGAGGAATACTGTAGCAGAGAATTTCTTATTTCAGTGGAATTCAAATAAATATCCAGTTGTTCTCACTCATGGGTTGAAAATTAACTGCATGATGTTACAAGGCGAAGACGAAACAGCAAATCAAGAATATAATCCAGGAAAGACCACACCCTTGCAGACTTGGGCTGTTTCAGTATAACCAAACTGCACATTAATTCTCACTCATTTATTGCATAACCTGCAGAAATGGACAAAAAAAATATATTAATTACACTTATAATTAAGAAACACAAACAAAAACGCACCAAAAAGCAAGTAAAATAGCTGAATTAAAAAATAAACGAACAACAACTTTACGCCATTTTACATCACAACCATAGATCACGAAATAGGTTAACGTCAAATAACACGACATTAATTTACGACATAGATAACAGAAAACGGTTAAAAAGAAAATCCATAGATAGATAAACTCCATAGATATATCGATGATAAATGTCAATTTATTCTGTGGAAAATAAAAACTGTCAAGTGATATTGATGCACAATAACCTCAATTTATATTGTTGACAATAGCTAATTGTTAACAGAAATTTCATAACAGATTAATAAAGAGTAATTAATATTGATCAAGTCAAGTATTCTCACCTTAATTAATTGTAGAAAGTGGCGTTCTAATGTCTACCAGTGTGATGGGCAAATCAACCAAATCTGGGAGGGATACTATTGCAGATAATTTCTTGTTCGGGTTGCATCCAAATTAATTAATTTCCAATTGCCTCCCATTGTTATGGCAAAAATTAACTGCATAATGTTGCAAGGTGAAGACGTCAAGAGCATCAGTTGTTTTAGTAGCACCAAAATTAACTGCAATTCCTTCTCATTTGTGGGACAGCAATCTATATAGAAACAGGCAAGAAAAAGTAATTAATTACCATTTTTAAATCGAATAAATCAGTTAACATGCACACTAATGGAAAGATCTGTTCCACATTAATTCTGCTTCTGTCTTCCTGAAAACGTTGTTTAAAAGTTGTCTACTGAAACAAATTACAAATGTCAAAGAAATTGAAGTTATCTAAAGATATCATTTACTATTTTTAACTGATACTGTTACATACCACTTCATTGTCATAAATCCTTTTTCAGCACACTGTCTTCGTTCCCAATGAAAAAAAGGCACTTTCATGCTTTCTTTAGAACCATGGGCACAACTACTTTGCAGGGCAAATGAGAACTAATTCAACCAATGCTCCATAATTTCATAATTTAAAGGTATCCCGAGTTCTTCTAATGTTCCTGTTAAATGAAATCTTATGAAAAAGTGTTCAGATATAATCAAGTATTAAGTAAATAATGTGCACGATACATTGTTAAAGTAATGCTGAATCTTTTTCTTTGTTAATATCAAATAAATACACTACCTACAGAAAGTATAGTATGCATGCTCACCTTAATTAACTACAAGAGCCTCTAAGATGAAAGGTTAACAGCTAAAACACCATAGGAGCCGACTTATCTTTTCAGTAAGCAAAGATATCAGCTCCAATCTCTCTCAATTGTTAGCCAATCTGTGTAAACGGACAACAATTATTAACTAATTCATTTAATAGATATCATCTGTTACGCAAGAAATTTAAAAATTTAATCCTTTTCACTTTTCTCCCTTACTCTCAAATAAAAGTCAAAATATATGCGGAAAATTAATAAAAAAAAAAAAGAACTAAACACTTATTAAACAAATGAAACATGAAGTAAATCAAAAACACGTAATAAAAAACCAGTCAAAAACGAATAAAATAACAAAACATTAAAAAATGGCGACGTGGCCACCTGATGTCCCTGTCAAGATATTAACTTTAAAAGTTTTGTCAATTTAATTTATGCTGTGAGCAAATACGAAGAATAATAATAGAATATGAATCAATCATACCAAAGAACTATTTCAACTACAGGGTCATCTTTGTCTTCTCCAACGTCGATCTGAAACAGATACGGTGGCAAACAGATCAATAAAGAACAATTAAAATTAATTATATCAAGTATCCTCACCTTAATTAATTATAGAACGTAACACTCCAAAGTTTACAGGTGTGAAAAGTAAACCAACTCAAGGAGGAATACTGTAGCAGAGAATTTCTTATTTCAGTGGAATTCAAATAAATATCCAGTTGCACTGCCTCATGGGTCTAAAATTTAAAAATTTAATGCTTTTCACTTTTCTCCCTTACTCTCAAATAAAAGTCAAAATATATGCGGAAAATTCATAAAAAAAAAAGAACTAAACACTCTTACTAAACAAATGAAACATGAAGTAAAAAAAACACGTAATAAAAAACCAGTCAAAAACGAATAAAATAACAAAACATTAAAAATGGCGACGTGTCCACCTGATGTCTGTGTCAAGATATAAACTTTAAAAGTTTTGTCAATTTAATTTATGCTGTGGGCAAATACGAAGAATAATAGTAGAATATGAATCAATCAAACCAAAGAACTATTTCAACTACAGCGTCATCTTTGTTTTCTCCAACGTCGATCTGAAACAGATACAGTAGCAAACAGATCAATAAAGAGCAATTTAAATTAATTATATCAAGTATCCTCACCTTAATTCATTATAGAACGTAACACTCCAAAGTTTACAGGTGTGAAGAGTACACCAACTCAAGGAGGAATACTGTGGCAGAGAATTTCTTATTTCAGTGGAATTCAAATAAATATCCAGTTGCACTCGCTCATGGGTCGAAAATTAACTGCATGATATTACAAGTTGAAGACGAAACAGCAAATCAAGAATATAATCCAGGAAAGACCACACCCATGTAGACATAGGCTGTTTCAGTATAAGCATACTTAACATTAATTCTCTCATTTATTGTATAACCTGCAGAAATGGACAAAAAACATATTAATTACAATTATAATTAAGAAACACACATGAAAACGCACCAAAAAGCAAGTAAAATAGCTGAAAAAAATAAACAAACAACAACTTTACGCCATTTTACATCACAACCATAGATCACAACATAGATTAACGTCAAATAACACGTCAATTTACAACATAGACAATAGAAAAAGGTTAAAAAGAAAATCCATAGATAGATAAACTTCAGAGATAGATAAACACGATAGGCAGATAAACTCTATAGATACACCAATGATAATATCAACTTATTCTGTGGAAAATAAAAACTGTCAAGTGAAACTGAAGCATAATAACCTCAATTTATACTGTTGACAATAGCTAATTGTTAACAGAAATTTCATAACAGATTAATAAAGAGTAATTAATATTGATCAAGTCAAGTATTCTCACCTTAATTAATTGTAGAAAGTGGCGTTCTAATGTCAACCAGTGTGATGGGCAAATCAACCAAATCTAGGAGGGATACTACTGCAGATAATTTCGTGTTCGGGTTGCATCCAAATTAATTAATTTCCAATTGCCTCCCATTGTTACGGCAAAAATTAACTGCATAATGTTGCAAGGTGAAGACGTCAAGAGCATCAGTTGTTTTAGTAGCACCAAAATTAACTGCAATTCCTTCTCATTTGTGGGACAGCAATCTATATAGAAACAGGCAAGAAAAAGTAATTAATTACCATTTTTAAATCGAATAAATCAGTAACATGCACACTAATGGAAAGATCTGTTCCACATTAATTCTGCTTCTGCCATTTCTGAAACGTTGTTTAAAAGTTGTCTACTGAAGCAAATTACAAATGTCTAAGAAATTGAAGTTATCTAAAGATATCATTTACTATTTTTAACTGATACTGTTACATACCACTTCATTGTCATAAATCCTTTTTCAGCACACTGTCTTCGTTCCCAATGAAAAAAAGGCACTTTCATGCTTTCTTTAGAACCATGGGCACAACTACTTTGCAGGGCAAATGAGAACTAATTCAACCAATGCTCCATAATTTCATAATTTAAAGGTATCCGGAGTTCTTCTAATGTTCCTGTTAAATGAAATCTTACGAAAAAGTGTTCAGATATAATCAAGTATTAAGTAAATAATGTGCACGATACATAGTTAAAGTAATGCTGAATCTTTTTCTTTGTTAATATCAAATAAATACACTACCTACAGAAAGTATAGTATGCATGCTCACCTTAATTAACTACAAGAGCCTCTAAGATGAAAGGTTAACAGCTAAAACACCATAGGAGCCGACTTATCTTTTCAGTAAGCAAAGATATCAGCTCCAATCTCTCTCAATTGTTAGCCAATCTGTGTAAACGGACAACAATTATTAACTAATTCATTTAATAGATATCATCTGTTACGCAAGAAATTTAAAAATTTAATCCTTTTCACTTTTCTCCCTTACTCTCAAATAAAAGTCAAAATATATGCGGAAAATTAATAAAAAAAAAAAAGAACTAAACACTTATTAAACAAATGAAACATGAAGTAAATCAAAAACACGTAATAAAAAACCAGTCAAAAACGAATAAAATAACAAAACATTAAAAAATGGCGACGTGGCCACCTGATGTCCCTGTCAAGATATTAACTTTAAAAGTTTTGTCAATTTAATTTATGCTGTGAGCAAATACGAAGAATAATAATAGAATATGAATCAATCATACCAAAGAACTATTTCAACTACAGGGTCATCTTTGTCTTCTCCAACGTCGATCTGAAACAGATACGGTGGCAAACAGATCAATAAAGAACAATTAAAATTAATTATATCAAGTATCCTCACCTTAATTGATTATAGAACGTAACATTTCAAAGTTTACAGGTGTGAAAAGTAAACCAACTCAAGGAGGAATACTGTGGCAGAGAATTTCTTATTTCAGTGGAATTCAAACAAATATCCAGTTGCACTCGCTCATGAGTCGAAAATTAACTGCATGATATTACAAGTTGAAGACGAAACAGCAAATCAAGAATATAATTCAGGAAAGACCACACCCATGTAGACATAGGCTGTTTCAGTATAAGCATACTGAACAATAATTCTCTTATTTATTGTATAACCTGCACAAATGAACAAAAAAACATATTAATTACATTTATAATTAAGAAACACCAACAAAAACGCACCAAAAAGCAAGTAAAATTGCTGAATTAAAAAATAAACAAACAACTTTATGCCATTTTACATCACAACCATAGATCACGACATTGAGCGGAAAATTAATAAAAAAAAAAAGAATTAAACACTCGTATTAAAGAAATGAAACATGAAGTTAAACAAAAACACGTAATAAAAAACCAGTCAAAAACGAATAAAATAACAAAACATTAAAAATGGCGACGTGTCCACCTGAGTCTGTGTCAAGATATAAACTTTAAAAGTTTTGTCAATTTAATTTATGCTGTGGGCAAATACGAAGAATAATAATAGAATATGAATCAATCAAACCAATGAACTATTTCAACTACAGGGTCATCATTGTCTTCTCCAACGTAGATCTGAAACAGATACGGTGGCAAACAGATCAATAAAGAGCAATTAAAATTAATTATATCAAGTATCCTCACCTTAATTATTATAGAACGTAACACTCCAAAGTTTACAGGTGTGAAAAGTAAACCAACTCAAGGAGGAATACTGTAGCAGAGAATTTCTTATTTCAGTGGAATTCAAATAAATATCCAGTTGCACTCGCTCATGGGTCGAAAATTAACTGCATGATGTTACAAGGCGAAGACGAAACAGCAAATCAAGAATATAATCCAGGAAAGACCACACCCATGCAGACATGTTATGTTTCAGTATAACAATACTGAACATTAATTCTCTCTCATTTATTGTATAACCTGCATAAATGGACAAAAAAACATATTAATTACTCTTACAATTAAGAAACACAAATAGAAAAGCACCAAAAAGCAAGTAAAATAGCTGAATTAAAAAATAAACAAACAACTTTACGCCATTCTACATCACAATCGTAGATCACGACATAGATTAACGTCAAATAACACTTCAATTTATGACATAGACAACAGCAAAAGGTTAAAAAGAAAATCCATAGATAGATAAACTTCATAGCTAGATAAACACCATAGATAGATAAACTCTATAGATACGTCAATGATAAATATCAATTTATTCTGTGGAAAATAAAAACTGTCAAGTGATATTGATGCACAATAACCTCAATTTATACTGTTGACAATAGCTAATTGTTAACAGAAATTTCATAACAGATTAATAAAGAGTAATTAATATTGATCAAGTTATGTATTCTCACCTTAATTAATTGTAGAAAGTGGCGTTCTAAAGTCTACCAGTGTGATGAGCAAATCAACCAAATCTAGGAGGGATACTACTGCAGATAATTTCTTGTTCGGTTGCATCCAAATTAATTAATTTCCAATTGCCTCCCATTGTTACGGCAAAAATTAACTGCATAATGTTGCAAGGTGAAGACGTCAAAAGCATCAGTTGTTTTAGTAGCACCAAAATTAACTGCAATTCCTTCTCATTTGTGGGACAACAATCTATATAGAAACAGGCAAGAAAAAGTAATTAATTACCATTTTTAAATCGAATAAATCAGTTAACATGCACACTAATGGAAAGATCTGTTCCACATTAATTCTGCTTCTGTCTTCCTGAAAACGTTGTTTAAAAGTTGTCTACTGAAACAAATTACAAATGTCAAAGAAATTGAAGTTATCTAAAGATATCATTTACTATTTTTAACTGATACTGTTACATACCACTTCATTGTCATAAATCCTTTTTCAGCACACTGTCTTCGTTCCCAATGAAAAAAAGGCACTTTCATGCTTTCTTTAGAACCATGGGCACAACTACTTTGCAGGGCAAATGAGAACTAATTCAACCAATGCTCCATAATTTCATAATTTAAAGGTATCCCGAGTTCTTCTAATGTTCCTGTTAAATGAAATCTTATGAAAAAGTGTTCAGATATAATCAAGTATTAAGTAAATAATGTGCACGATACATTGTTAAAGTAATGCTGAATCTTTTTCTTTGTTAATATCAAATAAATACACTACCTATAGAAAGTATAGTATGCATGCTCACCTTAATTAACTACAAGAGCCTCCAAGATGAAAGGTTAACAGCTAAAACACCATAGGAGACGACTTATCTTTTCAGTAAGCAAAGATATCAGTTCCAATCTATCTCAATTGTTGGCCAATCTGTGTAAACGGACAAAAACAATTATTAATTAATTCATTTAATATCTGTTACGCAAATAATTTAAAAATTTAATCCTTTTCACTTTTCTCCCTTACTCTCAAATAAAAGTCAAAATATATGCGGAAAATTAATAAAAAAAAAAAAGAATTAAACACTCCTATTAAACAAATGAAACATGAAGTAAAACAAAAACACGTAATAAAAAACCAGTCAAAAACGAATAAAATAACAAAACATTAAAAATGGCGACGTGACCACCTGATGTCTGTGTCAAGATATAAACTTTAAAAGTTTTGTCAATTTAATTTATGCTGTGGGCAAATACGAAGAATAATAATAGAATATGAATCAATCAAACTAAAGAACTATTTCAACTTCTGGGTCATCTTTGTCTTCTCCAACGTCGATCTGAAACAGATACGGTGGCAAACAGATCAATAAAGAGCAATTAAAATTAATTATATCAAGTATCCTCACCTTAATTAATTATAGAACGTAACACTCCAAAGTTTACAGGTGTGAAAAGTAAACCAACTCAAGGAGGAATACTGTAGCAGAGAATTTCTTATTTCAGTGGAATTCAAATAAATATCCAGTTGCACTCGCTCATGGGTCGAAAATTAACTGCATGATGTTACAAGGCGAAGACGAAACAGCAAATCAAGAATATAATCCAGGAAAGACCACACCCATGTAGACATGGACTGTTTCAGTATAACCATACTGAACATTAATTCTCTCTCATTTATTATTATTATTATTAAAAATGGCGACGCGGCCACCTGTGTCTGCTTCAAGATATAACCTTCAAAAATTTTGTCAATTTAATTCATGGTGTGGGTAAATACGAAGAATAATAATAGAATATGAATCAATCAAACTAACCTTTCAGACGTAGAACTAATTAAAACTAATTCTGCCAAAAAATTTGCTCGATAAGTTGAATTTAAGAGACACGAAAATACGTCCTTCCACCTCGAAACTTTATGAACTTATGATGTGCCAAACGCCTCTCAGGCTTGTCCTGAAATTGCGATTGCTACCACATGAAGCACTGATGACGTAGCAAACACCAATCAGATACGTTAATTTCGATGTCTGCGACGCTGTAACCAATCGCGTGCTTAGTTTCATCCCAGTTTTACAGAATTCAATTTATCTGCGTTTTTGCTTCGTGCAAGTTCCATCGCCTGATCACTACTCTTAAAGATATATATACATATATGCATTTTTGGGTATTATAAAATTCGACCAAATGAACAAGTTGAATTTTTAAACATTAAACGAACGAAATTAAGAAACTAGCTAATTGCAGTATAACATTTTAGAACTACCTTATTGTTATTTTTAAAAAAATTGCACGCAATTAAAGTTTTTCTAGTAATTATATATAGTAATATTAACAAACAGTTTCTGTGGTTTAATTCNGCGATTGCTACCACATGAAGCACTGATGACGTAGCAAACACCAATCAGATACGTTAATTTCGATGTCTGCGACGCTGTAACCAATCGCGTGCTTAGTTTCATCCCAGTTTTACAGAATTCAATTTATCTGCGTTTTTGCTTCGTGCAAGTTCCATCGCCTGATCACTACTCTTAAAGATATATATACATATATGCATTTTTGGGTATTATAAAATTCGACCAAATGAACAAGTTGAATTTTTAAACATTAAACGAACGAAATTAAGAAACTAGCTAATTGCAGTATAACATTTTAGAACTACCTTATTGTTATTTTTTAAAAAATTGTACGCAATTAAAGTTTTTCTAGTAATTACATATAGTAATATTAACAAACAGTTTCTGTGGTTCAATTCTCCTATAGCCGAATTATTAATAACCTTGATGAATAATTTACGACACAGAATGATTTTAATTATTCAGAATTTTAAGCTTTTATAAAGTTATTAGGCAACCAACTAACTACATATTGCAGTTATTTTGTACCAAAAGATTTTTTTTCTTCATTACATTTTTATACATTCATCATAATTTTTAGTAATTAATATTGATCAAGTTATGTATTCTCACCTTAATTAAGTGTAGAAAGTGGCGTTCTAAAGTATACCAGTGTGATGAGCAAATCAACCAAATCTAGGAGGGATACTACTGCAGATAATTTCTTGTTCCGGTTGCATCCAAATTAATTAACTTCCAATTGCCTCCCATTGTTACGGCAAAAATTAACTGCATAATGTTGCAAGCTGAAGACGTCAAAAGCATCAGTTGTTTTAGTAGCACCAAAAGTAACTGCAATTCCTTCTCATTTGTGGGACAACAATCTATATAGAAACAGGCAAGAAAAAGTAATTAATTACCATTTTTAAATCGAATAAATCAGTAACATGCACACTAATGGAAAGATCTGTTCCACATTAATTCTGCTTCTGCCATTTCTGAAACGTTGTTTAAAAGTTGTCTACTGAAGCAAATTACAAATGTCTAAGAAATTGAAGTTATCTAAAGATNTATTGTCATTTCCAGAGCACACAAAAACTGTGGACTGTTGATTGTTAAATGATTACAATTAAAAAACAAACATTACTGTCATTTAAAAAACATTTTACTGTGTAAATATGCAATCAACTAATAATTAAATAATACTTGACAATTAGAATTTTACTTCTCAATAAATTACTTCACAAAGTGAATTCGTCAATGACAAATACATATTTTAAAATTCAATAGAAGAAACTTCACATAATATCGTATTTTAAAGTTTTATATACATACATCAATATAAAAATATAGACCAATTTAATGAAAGTCTGGAATCAAATTAGCAACATTAACAACAAATCAATAAATAGAAAAATGGAATATATAGATTAACAACATTACTTTAGCATTTGAAAAATTGTTCATAAATTTCTATTTTCTGTTTCAAACGACTTTTTCTGATCATTAGTGTCAATAACTTTAAGATCTCCGTATGTATCGGACAGCCGTCCAATATTTTCAAGGCTCCATAAGTACATATTTAAAATATGTTCAGTACACTGAGCTATAAACCGTACAAACGGTCTTACATCACCATGATTGGCCAATTGCAAATAATCATAATACTGTTGTCTGAAACATTTAAAATTAAAAACTTATTACTAATTATATCGCCATTTCAATGTATTGTTAATATATATATATATTTACCTATGTTCTTTTAATATTATCACAGGAGGGTAACCAGCCCTTAGTAAAATTAAGTTCATAATTAATCTACTGGTGCGTCCATTACCATCGCCAAATGGATGAATGTCAACAAGCTTATAGTGAGCCAAGGCAGCATATCTAAAACAAAATAAAAGAAATCATTATAAATGTTTTAAATGATACATAACATATTTCTAACCTGACTGGATGCATGCTGACAGCATCCTCTGAATTTAACCATTCAGCGTACTCTTCCATCAGTTTAGGAACATCATCAGGGGGTGGGGGTTTATGAGAACCCACAAATACCTGCAACATAGTTATGCTGCATTATCAAAAACTTAAGAAACCAATTCCCACAATTTATTCTCACTTGCTTGTCTCTAAATATACCACTATTTAGGGGATCAACATGTCCCATGATCCTTCTATGTATTCCCTTTATTTCATTCACAGTAATAACAGGAAATCTTGTTAGTATTTTTAAATAATTCATTGCTAATTCAAGGCCCAATATTTCATTGTGCTCTACTATACTTTTACCAGCAATAGCATTTCCAGTTTCTAATAAATATCGTAACTGCTCCACAGTCATTGTGTTCCCTTCTATACCCACCTTAAATTTCAAAATTTAAAATTTTATTTAACAATTATCTTTCATATACAAAAACAAACCGTATGATATATGTGCAAATAGAAAGCCTGTCTCTTAATATCTTCAAAGGCAGGATCACTATTTTGAAGTTTTTTTAACATTTCACACTTTTTGTCAATATTTTCCAAAACTTCCAAATCTAATTGGTCTACAATGTGAGCTGTCCTTTTATGATTCATCAAGGCATCTTTGTGATTTGGTGACTGGGTTAATGCCTACCATAATGTTGTTTTAGTGTGTTAAATATTTTTAATTTGCTTAATATAATACTATACCTTGAGATACAACTCATCTGCAGAAACAATATCTTCAAGCATCTGCTCTATAAACTCACCATAACGATTTAAAACATCTGGATTATTTGGAGCTATTACTGCTGCATGTTCAAACAATTTTAAAGCTTTATCCAATTTTCCAAATGATTTAAATTTTAACGCTGCTTGTACGGAATAATACACTTCTTTCTCAGTTGCTTCACCAGCTTCAGGTTTTAAAGGGACAGCAGGTCTCTTCAAAGTATCTGCCATGGGAAATTTCAATCTGGCATGCAGTGATTTTAAAACATTCGATCCCGAATTCCTGCCGAACGTTTTGTCTTTTTGGACTTTAAAATTCTTAACTTTGTCAGAAGGAATTAAATCTTCAAATACAGGTTTATAATAAAGTTTCATTTCGGTAACTCTCCTATAATTGAAGTACACATGTTGCAAAAGTGATATTAATACACAGATTACCGACACTAGCACTGAAATAATAAAGGAATTAATGTTCATTTTCACAATAAAGTTCTTGAATGTTTTAATTTCATAAGATTAGATTTCAATAAACCCATATTCACTGAACAACATACATTTTTCTACGGACTCTTCACTCAACTGTCAATGTTAATCTCCTATGGTTAATCTCAATAAACCATAGGCATACCATACGAAAACTTACCTGTTTCATTGAGTATTCACCAAGAAGTGTTCAATGAATATGCTCTTAAGATGATTTTATCGTACTTATCGAACTGAACTTTGATGCTTCGCAGATGGTCACAAGACAAAAAAACAAATTGAAAAATCTATCTTTTAGGATCTGAAAATGTTTTTCCGAGTTATAGCTACATACACTCTTAACCTTTTAAAATATTGATTTAATGTCTGCCTCCTAAGCCTATTTATACATTTTAAAATTAAATAAGAGTTACTATCATTAATTAAAATAATTTACATAATTTACACAAATACTTCATACATGTACAACAACTTATTATAATATTCCTTCTTAAAGCATAACAAATCATATATACTAATTATCACATTTCAGCACTCATTAAAATATTTGAATTTTTTTTATAAACTATGACTTTTGAGGTAGGTAGTAAATATTCTCCGTTTTTGATTCAATTATAAGTAAATAAAAACATTTTTGAGAGTATTTAAAAAAAATACAAAAATAAAGACTAAACCCCCATTAATAAAAACAGCAAAAAAAAGTTCAATTAATTTTCATTTTTTGAAGATCTATTTTTATCTTTAGCCAGTTTTAATGCTCTTAAAACCGATGCTTTATCAAGTTCAGATTGCGTCGGCATTTCATTATCGAGACAAATCTCTTTTGCTCGTTCTCCAAAATTTTCAAGTATTTTAATTCTGTAATCTACTATAGCAGCCACAGGGTTACCATTTAAAACAACATCTTCTAAGCATGGCAAATCGCCTATGTTTTTAGCCTCTTCGATGTTATAAATGCTATTGTGGCTTATATCTAAACTTTCTAGGGAATATAATTTCGAAAAACCTTTCAAATTTGTCAGTCTATTCTGACTTAAATCAATTTTTACAACATTTCCTAATTTTGTATGCAAATTTTCGCAATGTGTTATCATATTCTTTGAGAGATTTAAATCCTTTAAATTAGTAAGGCAAGAAAGGTCAGGAAAAAACGTCAATTTATTTTTACTGAGAGTCATAGTGGTTAGTAACGGGGCTAATCCAACTGAGCCATCCACTTCTGAAATAGCATTACATGTGAAATCTATTTCAACTAATTTATTCCAACTCTGAAAAATACAAACAACACAACAATAAACATGTATATTATTATTAGACATAATTTATACTTACTTGTTTCTCATCAACCACTGTTTTATGGACAGTATCACACTGTAATATGTTTGAAATTTTTGTAGCTTGTGTCTGATGCACTCCTAATTTTTTAACAGTATTTCTCAAGTTATCCACACAGTATATATTATCCAAGTTAACATTAAATATAACTAAACTTTCAAGATACTTAAGAAAAAAGTTACAATCATTAATATATGTTCAAATGAAGTTTAATATGTATGTAACCCAAAATAATAATTACCTTAAACGAAGACAACTCAAATGGAAGACTATTTGGTATAATGTTACTATTTTTATAACATGTACCACTACCACACAATACCATACTATTAAGTTCTGAAAAGAAATCTAAAATGTTGCTCAAATCACAATCTTTACCATTTCGATCAAACTCTAAAACTGCTTGTTTAAGACACTTAGTTATAGCATGTAACTAAAAAAATTATTACCATTAATGTTCATATTAAAAACACAACATACTATATACCTGCAAGGGCGTAAACTCGTGTTCTTTCTCAGAGGACATCTTGAATGAATTTGAAGAGAGTTTTATTGCCATACCTTGTAGAATAAAGTAAATGTCATATTCATGAAACTCTAAAAACTCCCAAAATTCTTTAGGCATTGCACTTTTCAAATATTGCAGAAGCTTTTGCAAGTAAATCTGTAAAGCTTCTCTTCTGCTCTCTATAAAAGCTTTTGATTTATTTAGTATTACTTTCTTTGGAGGTAGCAGATCTTTTGACACTCCATGGTCATTTACTAACTGCTGATGTAACTCGAAAAAATCGTTATAGCGCCTCATAATTTTCCATTTCACCTCACCAATCTTCACTTCTACATTATAGAATATAATTCCATCCTGTTCACTCACATCTGGTATTTTAATCAGTGTATCATTTACATGTAACCAATAACATGCCATATCTACATCATTTGTATACATGAATTTTTTCCTTATTTGTACCATTCACCTTAGAATGAAATAACCTCGTTAATCGGTTATTTTTTCAAAGCCAATCCACTAAAATCAAAATACTTTTGAAGATATATAGTTAAAATTAGCAGACATAACCGGACATAACATCCAAAAATAAAAAGCAATACTTTTATGGCTACAATAGTTCTACAATCTTGATGACTAACAATAGCTTTACAAATAATTAGCGATTAAGGATAATTGTGGTTGGAGACATGAAATAAATAAGATAGTTATTTAAAATACAAAATATTTTCCACCTAACCTTATAACATTTATTTATTATTACATTACGTCACAACTTCGTCATCAACATTTTATTGTCAGTGACATAAATACAGCTGTAAAACCTTTAAAAACTGAATTCAGAATATACAATTTGCACTACACAGGTGTCAGACGGGTAACATAAACAAAATAGAAAATAAATATTTATTTTGTCCTTAAATGTTTAAAATACCATAGTTTATTGAATGGATATTTTTGTCAATATTAATAACTGTTAAATGACATTAAATTATTTTCAAAATATTAATAAAAATCAAAAGAAAAAGTTGGCAGTGTAAAAGGAACAACATCGTCAAGATCTGTTTTACAGGCGCTAAAAGGGATTTACTAAATAAATAAAAATGTTAATTTATTTTTATTTATTAGTATCATAAAAGCAATTGCAGTTATTCACGACAAAAATACATAAATGAAACAAAATTAATAACAGAAGTATTGTAATTACAATCACTACTGATTATGTTCTGGATTTTTTCTTAGTATTACGAATCCTTCCATTATAGGCGTTAAAGGAATATACTCATCCGTTGCCAGCTCGGCCCTTTCTCCATAAGCCAGCAAAACAGGCGTTGTATGTGTTTGGAAACCAGTTATCGTTTTTGGTTTACCAGCTTGGCCAACAACGTCAACAGCCTATAAAAAATATAATTAATTGTCTCAAATTCTAAAAACACTATTACAACATAAAAATGTATTACTTAGTTGAACAGATAACTGTAACTTAGATTTAATTTAAATCAAATTGGTTTTAAATTTATAAATTTTTATTGTTTATTGTGTAGCCTTTAAAAGAGGGGGACCCCAAATGTTGTTTGATCACTTGTGATAGGCTTATGATGACTTGATTTACTTTTAAAATTTTTAAGAAATTTTATTATATAATTTAAGAAATCATGTATGCATGTAACCAAGTAAAACTTAGTAAAAGTTAAACTATTTAACGGTTTCACTGAAAATGAGTGCTCAGTGAACTTTCAATTACTACTATAATCAAGAAGTATTACTTACCAAGCCTACGCGAACTGGTACTGGTAAAGGTGTTAAATCTTCATCAAATGTAACTAACATCCTTGGCTGCATTGCAGCTGCCAAAGTATACAGAAGATAGTGCGACTTTCCCAGAATAACTTAAAAAAAACATTATTAATAAATTCTTTTTTTAAATTTCTTCCTTTAATTTGGATATGAGTAAAGGATCAGAGCCATGAGGGTCGTAAGGTTTTATTTAATCCAATAAGCAATCAATACCAACACTTCGCCTCTTGTTGTGAGACTTTATCAAGGTCAAGGTGTCTAAACTTGTCAACATTACATATATATGAATTGTATGGACAGTTACTAGGTTTTCTAGTTAGTTGAAATTTGTTCCTCACAATAAGATGCAAAATGTTGGTGCCAGTTTTACACTGAATTAAATAAAACCTTACAACACTCATTGAATCCGGTACTCTACTCATTAATAAAATAATTTTCATAAGATAATTAATAATCAGTAACTTACTGTTTTTCACATCTAAAAATCCAACTATGGTTGCCAAGAGACCAGCTAAAGCGACAGGACTTAGTAGTTGCCTATCACTGTGATAGGGGCACAGCGTTAGAGTTCCTTTACCTAGGTGAGTTAAACCTTGAGCTATTCTAACCATAAATAGATTGTTAGGGTCTTTTGCATGGTACTGCGCTAATTGTCTTAACATTGCTGCTAATCTATAAAAAACGTTTTTAAACTATTAAATGAGGAATAACATCTACTATTATTGTATGAAACATCCTGTAAATTTTGCCTCTTTACCTGGCGTTATTTGTACCAGCTCCAACGAGTCCCATGGCAAAAATAGCGTTGTGGGCGACTTCAGAGTCGCTATCATGTGAAAATTTACTTAATGTGTCCAAAATACTTAATTTAGGATTCGATACGGATATTAATCCTAAAGCTAAAGGAACTGCCCTTCGTATGACTGGTTCACAGTATCGTAACAAATGACCAAAAGTACGGAATGCCATTTCGCTTCCTATATCCTCTCCCATACTTATCAGAGCAATACCGATCACAGCTATGGCTTGTCTGGCAGAAAGATCTTTTTCCTGAAAGAACAATGTCATCAGTCATATTTCAATTACACTACAATACTTAGATTCCTAAATTTTGTATGTAATGAGGATGTTGGTGAGCACAAAAAAATCATAAACAAAATTACTGAAAATATGTCTGTACTTCTGTGACATTTCGTTCGAAATTCCCGAACCTCATCAGGCAGGCTGATGGAATGTTTTATAAACAATTTTATTTCAGACAACGAGAGCAGAACTTCTCACGTTGCCAGTCTAGTCCTTACTCAGTTGTCAACCTGTATACATGTAAAATTTTCCATCAGCCTGACACATTTTCAATAATATTATCTATGTCTGTTTTGTTGTGCTCACCAAGATCCTCATTAATACACTACCCATAAAAATTTCGTGAGCAAAAGTGGACAACAATTAAAATACATATTATATTCTTACTTTTTCTTCTTTATCTTTGCTTTTATTATCTTTATTTTTACTATCTCGTGATGAGTCTTCTTTGTCTTGAGAATCATAATGTTCTGAGCAAATATGGAGTAACTGTTGTACTTTAAGAACATTCCCTGTACCAGCATAGGCACAAACTTCCACCAATGTTGTTGCCATTGATCTAAATGGATCAGGAATGACTTCTAGGGCTGCTATTATAGCTTCAATTGCTTCTTGTTTCCCTAAATGACAAAGTCCCAGTCCAAGAGGAAGAAATCTGAAATTTATATAGTTATTGTTTAATAAAAAATAAACTAAGAAAAAAACGAATAATCTACCTTGCATAAGTGTCCTTTAATTCGGTTTCTGTTTTTTCCATGAGTGTTTGCATTATTGTAGCTGTTACTTCTGAATTTCCAGAACCTACAGAAATCATTCCGCAGGCTAATCCAGCCATTCCGATAACTTCCATGCTAGATTTAGGATCACTAAAAACGGGAGTTAATAGACTAAGCACAGCTTCCCTGTTGGAGCCAGCATAAGCCAGACCCAGACCAAGCACAGCTCCAATTCTCATCACATTAGTAACATGTAAAACATAATCAGACAAAAGAGCAAGGGCAGGGTCACAATCGTTGCGTACGCCGCAATTTACGATTCCACATGCAAGTAAAGCACCTGATTTGATATGATCTTCTGACGAATAAAGATATTTATCAATTGGTGTTAATCCTCCGTCAACATCCCAAAGTAATATCTGAAATTACATCATTTTGTAACTTTTGAGTCTTTTACTGCAATGTCATACTAACCAAACCAAGGGAGGCAGTTGCACTTAACATTCCATGCTCTTTATTTTTAAAAAGCCATTTATTACCATCTTCCATCAGTAATTTGTCTTGACCAAACGCTGCATTAACAAATCCATTGACAAAACTTGCAGCCAAGTTTTGTCTTGCAGAATCAACTTGACCACCACCAAACTGGGGCCTGCTGTTTTCTAAATGAGACTTGTATACATCTTCAGGTGTTTTAGGTTCCATTATATCCAACTAAAACATACATTAATTAATCTAATGATTATTATTGTCAAGGTTTCTTACACACCTCCCTTGCTAAATTTAGAAAATGGTTGTTCAGGTGGCAGTTAGCCATTATCTCAACCAAATCATCATAATCAGGAATACTTTCATTAATTTCTAAATAAATTTGTTGTCTTCCTAACATAAAAGCTAGTTGCTTTTGCACAGCTCTATTGGAGAAAAAAGTATCTAGAATATGTTATTATAATAAGTAATAAGCATATTACTTACACATCACGACATGATAAGAATATTTCCTCAATTAACTGATGATCGTTTAATTGCATAGCTATTCTTAAAGCTTGTGGATATTGATTAAATTTTCTTAACAATAGTAGTGTAGTTTGTAGCAAAGTCGTGTTTTCTGGATCAGCAACATAGGGAACACAACTGCAATCGAAAGGAATAATTTATTACTATTGATTTTATTTCTTAATGGTTAAGAAGAAAGAACAAACCTTGTGAGGTATAAACAAACTCTCTGATACACATTATCATCTATATATTTCTCTAATAAATCGAGTCTTTCAATTTCCATCAAAAGATCACATGCTTCAGCTTCAGCATTATGCTTCATATTATATGGGACAATTTGGCAAGCCAATTGGATAAGTTTGTCTTTTAATGTAACTTCATCTTCACCTTCACCTGATATTTCTGTCCATTCTGATGCAATTTCTCCTGACAAATGTCTGAAAGCAAAGTATATTTACTAAATAATTGTAAAAGAATACAACATGAAATATTACCTAATGTATTCATGACCCCAATCACCAATTTGATCTAAATCTGATAGAAGTCTATACTTTAAACAGTCCCTTCCTTCTCCCATTGTCATTGCAAGGACTGAAATAATATCAGCGCATACTCTTTTTATTTCTTCTTCTCGTAATTTACTATAAATATCCTTCATTGTGGAGTAGTGTGGTTTCATAAACTTCAGCGGTTTAGGCACTGAGGTCATTGATGTTGTAGAGGCACGTATTAACTTGCCTAATGTTAGAAGAGCAGGTAAATACAGTTTCTCGTCATCTTCTATAAGACGTTCAACGCACAAATTAAGCTCCTCTTGGAGGATTTTATCTTCTTCAGTCTAATTCAATAAACACAAAAGACACACCTTGTACATTTTGAAATGAATGGTTGATAAAAACGAATCATAGATTAGTAACAACTTGTTGAATTAAAAGTACTGTAAGAGTTTTTAATAAAAGGATTATTCACTTACCAATTCATTTTTCTCATCTTCTACTTTACTGTCTGCTTTATTAGGAATGATTTTATTAGCAGCAACGTTTGCCATAATTATTCACTGTATAAATTATGAAAGATTATGTGTATTAAAAACAAAGTAGATAATTAACTTTTTTACTTCAAATGGACTGCAATTCACCGAATATCATAAATTTATCAGTTATTTGACTTCAGAAAATAGTGCATTTGAGATCTAACCTTAAATTTCTTTGTTTAGTTAACGAATGACGATGACGCTACATAATTTTATGATAGTGTCTCCCGTGCATAAGGCGGTTACGACAGGCTGAGAGATGTTGATAAAACAATCAATTTGATTTTCTGTTNAACAAATATTTCAAATTTCCAAACAACTTTATAGACTAACGAAAATAGTGCATTTGAGATCTAACCTTAAATTTCTTTGTTTAGTTAACGAATGACGATGACGCTACATAATTTTATGATAGTGTCTCCCGTGCATAAGGCGGTTACGACAGGCTGAGAGATGTTGATAAAACAATCAATTTGATTTTCTGTTTCTTCAAACAATAAAATAAAACAAGTATACTTAGGATTAGAATAAAATAACTGTAAAAGTTGAAATTTTCATATTTAAAATTTTACCTTTTTGCTGATTCGCAGTAAAAAATTGCATATTCACACTTTCTTATTAATATTTATTAATTCTTTAGAAAATCATTAAGTACATAGTAAAACGAAAGCATATTTCTTTTTATTTTATTTTAACAAACTGANGTAAACGCCATCTGTAGTACGATGCTACATTTTAGGATTACGTATGCTCCAACAAGGTCCATTTAAATATATGGATATCTACTTGCTGAAACAAATCCCGGCGTAGCTAACCTCAACGTGGCGATATCGTAACCAATGAGGTTTATCCGAGGTGCGATTATTGCTAGTTGAAAACTTTAACCAATACCCCGCCTAGGGCACGTGAAATACCGTGCACTAAGGCAATTTTTGGAAGCCTCTACGGGGGCTTCCAAAACTTATAATGGGAGAGGGCGCAACTGTGCTACGGTTCACATCGGCTCCGTTAAAAACATTCATATAAATTACTCAAAAGTTTATAAAAATCAAGATAGAGTGATATAGTGGAGAGAATCTTGTTAGTTTTCGTGATGTAAATGAAGACACCATCAACGAGGGTCACAATCCGAAGAAAGTGAAGTGACAAATAAACACTAGTGTCTGCGATTTTTTCTGCGTCTTTTTCTTGTCTACCATCAACTAAAGAACATCTCGACAGATCTAAATCATTTGTCTGTTTTTAGGAGTGATTAGGAGCGATCAATAGTGCTACCAAAAATATTTTTGTAGAAAAAAAAAAAAAAAAAATAATAACCTCCAACCCAAGTCAATCCAGCGCAATCTAAGCTAACCTAACCTAACCTAACCTAACCTAACCTAACCTAACCTAACCTAACCTAACCTAACCTAACCACAAAAAAAAAAAAAAATAATACTAAAGACAGAATACTGAACTACTTAAATAAGAACTTGCCTTTCAACAGCTATAGCAATGCCCATTCCGCCACCAATACACAATGCAGCAATGCCTTTAGATTTATCCAATCTTTTTAAATTGTGCAAGAGAGTGACCAATATTCTGGCACCTGAACAGCCTATGGGATGCCCTAATGCAATTGCACCACCATTAATATTTACTTTCTCTACATCAACCCCCAGTTTTTCTATTACAAGCAACGACTGAACTGCAAATGCTTCATTAAATTCAAAGAGATCAACATCTTCAAGAGTCCAATTGATCTTTTTCACCTAAATGAAAATAATAGAAATGAATTACTATCATTATTTTTAAAACTGAACAATTTCTTACCAGTTTTTTAACAGCGTCTATTGGCCCCAGTCCCATTTCCATTGGCTCAATACCTGCAAATTTCAATATTCAGTTTTAAAGTTAAAAACAGTTACAATTACATTAAAACTTACCACATTGAGCAAATCCTACAATTTTTGCAATGGGCTCCAAATTCTTGGCTTTGAGTGTTTCCCCATCTACCAACAGTACTGCAGCTGCCCCATCATTGATACCAGAAGAATTGCCTGCTGTTACTGATGGGTTCTAAATTATTTTAATATTTAATGTACCTACTCAAAAACACAAAGACAAATTTTATAGGTACCTTACTGAGATCACTCTCAAACACTGGTCTTAATTTGGCAAGTTTTTCAAAGGTTGTTCCATGCCTTATGTATTCGTCAACTTTAACTTCTTTAGCTGGATTATCTGGATGAGAAACATGGAGCATTTCATCATTGAAGTATCCAGCATTCATTGCACATTCTGCTTTATTTTGAGACAATGCTGCAAATTTATCTTGAAGTTCACGAGAGACTTTGTAACTTCTTGCCAAATATTCAGCTGTAAAAATTCAAAATAAATTCCTAATTTGTTGATACCATAAATAGAATTCAAAAAATCAAAATTACCTGTACTACCCATGTGAACATGTTTAAAGGCATCCATAAGACCATCAACAAGAACAGAATCCTTCAAATGTAAGTCACCAAATTTCACACCATTTCTCATATAAGCAGTATGATGAGCCATTGACATACTTTCTTGCCCCCCAGCTATTATGATACTTGCATCCTTATTGGAAATTGCCTGATATGCTAGACATATTGCCCTAGAAACATATTTAACTTTAGAATGTTATTCAATAACATATTTTATTTTTACTTTAATCCACTGCCACATAACATATTGACTACATAAGCAGGCACAAATATTGATAGGCCAGCTTCTATAGCAGCCTGTCTGGCAGTATTTTGTCCCTGTCCTGCTGTAAGAACCTATAATTGATGTTTTCTTAAAATTAATTCTAAAAACAACACTAAACATACCTGTCCCATAATAACTTCATTGACTTCGTCAAATCCAACATTACCATCGATTAAGCAAGCCCTTATCACTAATGAACCCAATTTGTGTGCAGGTAATTGAGAAAGTTTTCCATTTAAATTTCCTGTACAAAATTTAAAACATTAACGAATTCATATCAACTTACTCATTCAAAGTTTACCAATTGGTGTTCTACGAGCAGCAACTATGTAAACTTCAACCATTTTATTAATAATTTAATTAATAACAAATATTTCAAATTTCCAAACAACTTTATAGACTAACAGTTTATTCGGCAACTTCAGATAGACACACTCATAGATAAGAGATATTATATATCTTTAATCTATGGATAAACTTATTCCACTTGACTCATAGATTGAAGACTTGATTATGGGTATGTTCCGAAATATAACCCAGCATACTGGCCAGTGCTAAGACGTCATGAATCGATGCCATATTGTACTGGTAGGACAAGTGTGACGTAGATGTATATCAAAGGGGTGTGAGCATCAGACTTTGAGGAATTTTTTATTATAACAAACTTTAATAACTTTTGAAGCAAAATTGTTGTAAACGAGCACAAACACTATTCTCAATTTAATTTGACGTCAACGCACTGGCCAGTATATTTCGGAAAGAATCAACAGTATGACGTCGATTCATGACGTCATCAGCACTGATCGGTAAGCTGGATTATATTTCGAAACACACCCTATAATGTGCATAGAAGTCACATATATAATATGTAGATATGGAATATAAAAGGGTAACAAGCAACCTAATCTCAGATCTTTCGCTCAGGTACTATGCAGTACGTATGTATGGATGTATGTTGGGTTGTATACTCACAATTAAAATTACACTTTTTGTTTAGGAAAGATTTTATTACAATAACACCTTTTGTACATTTAATTATCAATCATCTCAACTCAAAACAGTATAAAGATATTATAATTGCAGCGGTTAATTGTGTTGACTGTAATAAGGGGATAAATATACTTGAAGCTACGATTTATATGGAAACGTTAAAACTGTTCTCATACTTCACTTGTATAAATATAAATTGCTTGCTTTTATTAAAAGTATTTATAATCAAATTAGAAAAGCGCATATTTTATTTGGCTTATGATGTATTACTCATAAAAATTGTTTACAATTACTAAGCACAGCTAATGTTTGTGATGCTAAATTAAGACAACTAATGAAAGATGACTAGTATTTAGATTTAAATATTATACACTATATTTTCTAAATTATGCAACTAAACGTTTATTTTCTTGTTTGGTATTTTTACATTAAATCAATCAAGAAAGTCATACAGGCAAAATAATGGTTTGAAATGTATTCATAATGTATTATGTAAATATATCTTTTATATTTTGAAATTGATGGACAGCCAGATCCACAGGCAAGTCAAATTTATATTTTGTGAGTTTGTCTAAAGTTTGGAAACTGTCTCGAAATCCTAAAATATAAATGAAGAAAAGTTTACAATGAAAAAATTAAACTTACAATTTCATAAACATACCTGTTTTCACCACGTAACTCCACGGCATATAATACATAGATATTAAAGGTTGACATTGTAAAATTAAATTAAACCAAGTGACCAATTTGTTTGCACTGGAAAAGAAAAAGATTAAATAAAAAAGCAAATAAAAAAATAAATTTATAATTGTATTTATTACATACACTTTTATACTGTGCTTATATAATGAAAATGGTTTTGTTCTACTAAATTAAAAAAATTAACTTACTTCAAAGCTGCACAAATAAACGCCTTAAAATGGGAATCATAGCTCCTTTTGTAAAGTGTGTGTGTAGATATAATGTTTCCTATAACTGCCAGCAAGTTTTGCTTATTTGAGGTAGCTAAAGAACCATCCAAATCTAAATTAAAACTCTGGGAAAGTTTTCTTGCTGGGGTAGAGTTGTAAATCTCTCCATTTTTTAAACGATAATATTCAACAATTATCTCCCAGGCATGTACAGGACTAGCTGAAGTTACAGAACGCTTTGCAAAACAACTTATGAAAGGTACAAGACTTTGGTTGAGTCCAGATTGAACAACTCCATGTTGCATTAGATCACGAATACTTGTAGCTAAATATTTACGAATAACTCTTGTTAACTCTCCACTATAATTTACTGGCGACAGTTCAACATTATCATAACCTTTTGGGTCTTCATGAAACCTTATCATTTCCAAAACTTTTACCACTGCTAATTCCAATCGGGCTCTTAAATCCCTTAAAATATTGAACAAATGTTTTCTTTAATTTTAATATTATTAATACTCTGACCTACCCCCAATGATTTCCTTTCATTGTATTTCTCAAATTATTTTTTCTAAATTGAGAATCAAACTGTAAAATCACAAACATTTGTAGTAGAGATGCAGTACGCTGTACAATTCCATCGGCGTCATTTCTTAAGGTACTTTTGACATTGTGTAATGAACATCCACAAGCACATTTGTTTGGTTTTTTAATATCTGCTTGAAGATAGTCAATAAACCGTTCTAGATCTGCAACTTGAGTTTTTAGCTGCATTACTAACTGTTCTTTCATTCGTAAGGGGTTCACTAGTTGACCAAAAGCAATATCAACTTGATGTTTTACATCTGCTGGAGTTAACTAAAACATCAGCACTTAAACTTACACAGCTGTAAATTATTAGTAATGCTCATCTATCACACCTGATAGTAATTTCTTTCATCAATCTTTAAATTCATTTTATTTTTCAATTCATTTAATATAACCCTCTGGCGCTCTAAGACAATGTCTTGTGGAACTTCAGCCTCACCATTCTCAAATGCATACCGCTCCAATTCATGCAACTGAGTCTTTAACTTTGTAATTAATTCCTGTTGTTGAACTCTGTGCATTCTAACTACTTTTGCTAAGTTTGTTTCATCTATATGATTTTTAACCAAATCAATATCTGGAATACCTCGGAATGCAAATTCTTCAAGAGATTTTAATAACTCTTCTTTATCCTCTGGTTTAGCTTCAACAATTTGCCTTAGCCGAAACTGAACCTAAATTAGGTACACAAAACATTAATATACAAAAGCCTTATTATCACATGATCACACGTGGCACTTCACCTGGGCAAAATGTGTTGTAAGAGCAAATAATGAAGAGTTTAAGAATTCATGGTCTTCTTCTAAAGAATGTAGTCTCTGCAAAGATGCACTACACTCGAAGAAACAATTAAATTAAAATGACACAAACTGATAAAATACAGATTAGAAATACAAACCAATGGGTATGTTCAGCACATCGATCATAATTTTCGTCTCTTTGCTCAGATTCATTTTTACTATCATCCGCAGCACCTAATGGGTCCCATCGTTGCTCGGTTGGTTGTTTTTCTTCAAAATTTACTTCGTCCATGTCTGACAAACGTTTCTTTTATTAAAACTTAATAAACCATTTAATAAACATTTCCACTTGCAAGCATCTCCAGAGAAACTTTTAACTTTACTTGTGGACAATCCTTACTATTAAGTTTTGGTAACATTTCGTTATTTTGTATACAAAATACAAAATTATTTAAATAAATTGTATAAATATAAATTTCTTTCCAAATTCGCTACATATGATTTCTTACCACTAATCTGACAGATTTGTGATATGCATATGACAAGTTCTCAAGTCCATAGATAAGAGATAGCTGCAACTTATGAAATTCCAGATAACTATCGAACAAAAAGAAATACACGGTAACAACACTCACTTCGTCAGTTTTCCATATCGTAACCGTACGAATCTTTTAATCATATCCACCAAAAGAATTTGTTAAAAAAAAACTACATGTACTTAGAGTAAATAAATATATATCCGCCGCTAACACAACGCGGGCCACCAGCGCCACCAGTGAACCGGCAGAGCACTCTACCAACTCTACAGTCAGCCAGCACCGCTTTTGTGCCTGAGTGATTAAGCCTTTCGTTGAAATAATTCATCTATATCTATGGTAAAGCCAAATGTCAGGAATTATTGTCATGAAGGTTTATCATAGATCTCAAGAGATCATGGAATAATTATTAATGAGTGATTTATTAATCTTTGAAATACCACTTATTTAATGTAAGTTGATTACAATTAATAGGTGCATTGCTATGACGTGTTTCAGCGTGTATTCGTTTAATTTTTGTATTAATTTATTGAAAATCAATTTTAAATCAAGCTAATGTAAAAATTAGCTACTTTATTAATTGAATTTAACCTTAGACAATATGTTTTACTTAAATGCATCAAAAACTAATAAGTAAGAACGGTTTTTGTATATTTATCACAAAATTTACTTTGAACTTATTAAAATTTGCCTAAAATTGTAAAATTGGGCTAGGGATTTGTTTTTAGTGTAATCTATGTTTTTAGTTTTTGACATTTTGGCACGGACATGCGCGTTGTGAATATGTTACTGTTGTGAATATGGCGTTTCGTAAAGGGGCTAACAAACTCGGACATAAAGCAAATAATATAAACAACGAAATTGATAAAAGCATCGTAAATGCCTATAAGGTGAAAATTACAATATTTTTAGCTTTTGTATCCTTAGTTTTCTTGTTTGTTTAATTTTTTTTCGAAACGTGTAGTTTTCTTTGCTATGGCGGCCATATTCCTTCGAATGTTATAAATACAGCCACAAATTTCGGTTGCCATTAAAATGTGATTTTTTGTTTTTGCGTCTAGTGTAAAGAGGTTTAATTTTTGTAGAAAATCCGATGTCCGTGAAGTGTGATCCTGGAAGCATGAAGTACTATGCATAGGTGTATTTTAGAATATTAGTGTCCCATGGTTAATTGTTTGTATGCTTTATGGTCGCCCAGCTAGCTACAAAATGAATACACTAACGGCTGGAGATAAATGTGTTTTTCAGAAATTTAAAGCACGTATTTTTATTTTTTTTTTTGTTCAGTTAAAATTATATAAACAGCTAGAGTGGTTTTATGCATGTAAACCCAAATTCTTATTTCTTCTTTCGGCTAGAATTTTTTGGGCACAAAAACGTTTAATCTTCAATGAAAATTGTTTTTTAATTGCAAGTAAAAGCAAGACTGTAACTCATCAAATATTATTTCAAATGATTAGCTATATTCCTAATGCATTACAGTAAGCAGCAATCATTTAAATATTTTTAAGTTTAAATTTGATTTGTTGCTTGTAATTTAAAAGGTTGTTGTAAAATCTACACCACTTACAGATGTGACACACATGCTGTTAAAGTAAGACATGCATTTTTTTCTTTAAAGTAACGTATTTGAATTTGTGTTGAGCAGATTTTTTTTACCAGTTTGTAAGTAAATTGGTAGTTGTTGAAATGAAATCACTCTTGCTTCAAAACATGGTAGTGTTCTATCAGGCTATAAAGAGCTTATAAGTAATACTTTCTCTTATAAATAGAAAAGCGTACTTATAGATATACATTGACAAGAGTTGTTGCAGTCATTAATTATAATCAGTTTGTACATACTGTATAAAAGTTGTATAGTGACTTGATGTGAAAGAATGATTATTACAACATAGTTCAATGTATTTTTTTAAATGCACTTCGTATAAAAGAAAGTGGCACATTGTTTGGTACAATTGATAATAATCTGCAGGTAATCAATTAGTTTTTTATTAAAATATTAGCACATGTAAAAATTGGTTTATGCAAGATGAAGACCAAAGTGTAACTTTTTATTGATATCTAATTATTCAAAATTCTTATTTATTATTAGCAAATACTTAAAAAAAGTAATGCAAACATATGTATGTATTTTTGTAACTACAGCAATTTTTTTGCATACAGTTTTTGCTGTGTTAGTTTTTCTTGAACGTTTTTATCTTCAATCTGAGCTGTACATTTATACTTTTAAATTAAAAACAAGTTGTTTTTAAGTAATTATTTTATTACAATTGCATGGTATATATTTAGTTTATTAATTTCTCAGTTCTTGTTTGAAATTAAATAGATATTAAATTTAATCAGTTGCTTATGTATAATTTTTTGCAAGAGCTGGGCGTCACCATAAGACAATTTTATTAAGATTTGAGTCCTTAGCCATAATTTTAAATGTCCGCATAATTTTATATGTGTTGGTAATTGGTACCATTTAAGTAACGTCAGAATAATGACCTATTTTTATTACAATAACTCGGCTGTTTTTAAAGATATTGTGTTCTGCTTAGCACCAGTTTGTAAGATATAAGTTCCTGCTTAAAAATGTTAGCTAATTTGTTTTATCTCAAGTGCCGTTGCAGTTTTATACGTACCTAAATTTGAAATTAAATTTTTACAGAACAGTTTCTTCAACATCAACAAAATTTTCACGCAGAGTTATCTAAAAAATGTGTTGTTTTAAAAAAACACCTTACTGAAATAGATACAAAGTATAAATTGTTCCTTATTTGATCATTCAATTTTGAATTATCAGTTTTATTGAATATTTATAGTAGTAAATAAGAAAGTAGGGATACATGATAACAAATATAAAAGCATTAACCAATTTTCAAACGTTCGTCGTGAAGTAAATTTGTAATATATGTGAAATGTACTTTAAATTTCATAGTAGGTATTTGGTTTTTTGTAAATGATTAAATTAAGGAACCTGTGAAACTATGAATAAATTTATATTCGTAGAAATCTGAAGAAATTCTTAATAGCGGCTCACCATTCACGGAAAAAATCCCATGCCTCATTGAAGTATGGAAACAAGCCCGACTATATTCTGTGGAGCCTCAGAAAAATTATGTAATTCATTTAATGGATTGGCTTAAACGCCATACATTGAATATTATTTTGACAGGAGACTGGAAAAAATATAAAGGTATATGCTTTTTGTATAATTTTAAAATAGAGCAGAATACTCTGAAATGTGTCATCACTTAGATATTTATGAAGACGTTCTTATAAACGAAGTTGCACACTGTGAGTTGGCTTTTAAAAGGTACAATCCAAATTTTTCATTAAGGTGCAAAAAATTAGCCGAAATTATAAGAGATCCGTGGGGGAACAATGTGTTACACAGATTACTCAATCGTTCAGATATTGTAATTACCCAAGAAGGTAATGTATAATGATTAAGATCAATTATTTTATTATAATAAATTATTTTATTTAGAGCTCGAGTTTTTCGCAATTGAAACAGGATATATAATTTCGATGAGACTTAAAATGCTATGTGAATCCCATTGTGAAGACTTGGCTCTTAATTTAGCTACAACCTGTCTGCAGTGCTATAAAGTTGCCGAGGAGCAAAATTTCAATATTAACGCAACAGAGGATCAAAAGCGTTTCATTTTAGATACGTACATAGCCCTCCTTTTTAAATTCAAAAAAACATCTACTATTATTGTTATTGTAAGTTATCAGGTGTTAAATATATATACAGTACCGTTTTATAATTCTGCTTCATATGCTAGTGCGTGCTATTACTATTGAAATAAAGACTATGTATTTTATTTTTAGCTGAAAACATTGCCGCTTCAGCAGGGTTTGGATTTAGTTAAGCGTTTTTCGAATAAGCGAATTAGCATTTCGAAAATTTGGAGATATTCTAAAAAAATAACACATTTAGCTGCTCAAGTTTATATAACAGCTGCTGTTTTAAAACCCCCGGAAGATAGTTTAGAAATATTAAAACAACTTTTAACTGTCTGGTTATCTTTGGATGTTAACAGCGAGGAATCTTTAACTCAGGCAATTCGTCGTATTTTGCAAGCCGCCGACTCTGCAGTACACATGTATATATTTTGTGAACTAATCCACAACAAGGTAAACTAATTTTTAAAATATTCAAATTAATTTACATCAAGTTGTTTACTATATTGTGTAGTTTCAGATTACAATGAAGCCATTCACGATAGAGCTTTTTATTCGTGCATTAACAACAGACATGAACGATCTGGAGCGTCAGAAAAATGAAGAAAATAGTTTGAAAGTCACCGAAATAACAAATCGTTTAGCAACAGGTTTCTTACGATTAGCGGATGTTCTGGACGATCATCTTAAAGTGAGCAGGGAATGTGTTTTGACTGCCTTTAGTTTACAACCAAACGAACTAACTATACAAAGGGTTATAATGTTAGCAAAACGCAGCGGTTACGAAGTTTTAGATACCGGACAAAAATGGAAATGTAAATTGCATCCTCCTGCCAAAGATACTGACGAAGTATTGTGGCAATGTGGCGAATGTGGCGAATATATGAGTAAAATTGAATTCCCTTCTGCTTTAAATACCGATACCGCTTTATGTGAAGCGTTAGTTTCGGAAGAATTAGGCCTTAGTTCCCAGCTTTGTGACGATTTAGCTGTCGTTATTGCAGGTCCTAGATATCAGTTCTTAAGCTGGCGACTAGAGTGGGCTGATTTGAACAATTTATGTATTTTGTACCTGAACGACCCTGACCGCACCAAAAACTTAGTGAAAGAATTGAAATTTGTTCAAATCGATTACTCCATGTTTACTCATATAAAGAAAGAACCTGAAGACGACGAACTTGCGGGCATCGAAAGGGGTTACGAGATGTACTTGCAGGACGAAGAAGACGATGAAATAGGTAGCAGTGAAGATTCTGCTTCATTAGATTCCCGATGTAATGGCCTAGGAAGCGACGGTACTGGGGAAAGTCCGATAAGATTGCTTCCGTTTCTACCTTCTACATCCAAACAGTCGGATCCTAACGTTCTTAAAAGTTTAAGAATGTTCAGACCTACTTTAAAGCGAACTAAAGAAAATTGTAGTACTAGTGACATTTCATCTAATAAGGTATTCATGGGAAGTGAAAACAACAGCAACACGCTGCCATCCAGAGTGCACACCATTTCATCAAATCTCTTTAACAATACAAACAGCTTTGAATGTTTATCAAATGCGTTTTTTAAAGAGCGGAATTATACCGACAGTATTAGTGCTTTAAACCAAAACAATTTCTCGCCAAGTACAAGTCAGTACACGATTCCTTACAATAACGTATCTGAAGGAAACGCGATGACCATGGATAGTGGTAACGTGAATTCTTTAAATGATCATGGCATTAGTCTTAATAAAATGAAGAAAGACGAGGACACACGTAGTACAAATGAACAATTTACTGATAATTATAAAATTCATTTGCTCTCATCAAGAACAATAGGCGATAAAATTCATGAGAATATAAGACTGACTTCGTCTGTGGTTGAATCTTCTCGAAAAAGAAGTCGAAGTTGCTCCGAAGTTTATGAACCGAATTCACCTGCTAATACTGATGTTCATTTTTCAGATAAAATTCCAAAAAACTTTTATTCTGACGACTCCTTTCAAAGTAAAGAAATAGGAAGCAAAATTACAAGCGAATTGCAACAGAACACGTCAAAGTTGAATGGAAATGCTTTATCTACATCAGTACTCGAACATAATGCTATTGATAAGGGGAAGTTACAGACTTTGTCAGATTCGTGTACTCTAAAATCAGTGCAAAACTTTGAAACTTTTTGCAGCACACATTGTAAATACATAAAGATCGATAAGCAGAGTGATGAAGTTGATAATGTTAACAATGCAAACTGTTTATTAGTAAAATTTCCATTAAAAGAAGTTAAAGTTGTCTTAGATCGTATACTAGTTCCAAATTCGAAGCTGAATAGCATTGAACTAACATCGTCTTCTTCAACTTACACCAGAAGAAAAATGATTAAATTGCAGGGAAATTTTAAAAATTCTTGTGTAAAGCAATTTTCTGGAAAAGAAGAGAAGGATCCACGAAGTTGCTTACTAAACGTTGACTCTACAGCTTGTCTAAATGGGAATACTGTTAAAATTCCTAATCCAATGAGAAATAATCTTAACCCTTTAGTTCTACTTCAGAGAATCCAATCCATAGACAATACAGTAAATAAGATGACTGATGAGAGTAATACTGCTAACAAAAGGTCGGATTCAAAATTTCATTCGGAAACTATAAAAAATCCAAACATACAAGAAGTTAATTTAAAAAAAAGCTGGAAAAATCCAAATTTCGAGGAGTTGACAAAAAATGAGAATAATGCAGAGAGAAAAGAAAACATAGAAGATGTAGAAAATATAACGCATAACATATCAGAAGTCAAAAATATACATAGAAAGGATGCTTTAATAACAGACAAAATAAAAAAGGTAATCACTGAAAATCAAAAACCAAAAACTTTCGGTAACTTGTACGAAAACACAAACAAATCCAGTAAGGTGAGTGGCAATAGCTTAGAGAAGTTATCTGTAAGAAGGGAAGACCGTAAATTAAACGACTTTAAATTGGCAAATTCCGTAGATCAGAATAAGAACAAAATGATAGCTGCAGACGTTCATATTACTTCAAAAAATGAAAAACCAATCTCTCAGTCGACGGTTCGGTGGCTAGTGAATCCTAAAACCACACAAAATTCAAATCATGTCGATAATACCTATAAAAAATACATCAAGAAAGAACATAGAGGGAGAGAGAAATTTAAAAATCAAAGTGAACATGACGACAGCCCTATAAACACTCGATACACTAATTTGTTGAAACATTTAAAAGAGCAAGTGGCTGTTTTATCTGATAGATCTTCGAACAAGGAAAATGAGAAATGCACCAATGTTAAAATGGTGGAGAATGATTGTAACGAAATAAAGTTAGCTGTTAAAACGGATTTTATCGAAGAATCGTCTTTGTTTAATTCTGAAAATAGAAATCGTATGCGTCGAAATAGGTCGAAGTCGTTTTGTCATGAAAAACTATTTCCTAGAATCAAACTAAAACGTCCTAATTCTGTATGTGGAGAAGAATCGTTTTATTGTGGTAAAACAATATTAAAACCACAAATTACCATTAGTAGCAACAAAATCAATTCGAACGTTAGTAATACCGAAGATTCTATTAAAAAAGAGCAAACATCTACAGAAATTTTTGAACACACCATTCAGAAAGAATCTGCAAATCTCATATTAGTGAACCCCTCGGAAAATAATATTGATTATCATTCTTTTAATAATCCTACACCTTTTTCCACTTCGAACTTCGAATGTGATCAGCAGGATTGTAATAGAAGGCGTTCTCATAGTACTGTAGGTAATGACTTATTTACGGATTTCGAGTACAGCGATCTGAAGATGGAAGACTTGATAAAATTTAACACTAAGCAATTGAAAATTGAAAGTTGTGAGACTGTAATAAACAGTATTGCTTTAAACGAAGCAGATAAGGACATCTTAAACGAATTCAAGGAGAATAATATGACTAAAAAGGATTCTTATACGTTAAATAAAATAACATCCGAGTGCAAGAAAGAGTTCTCGTTGCATCGAGATGTTGATAATGGAGTTGTATTAACGCACAAAAGAAAAAATTGCGACAATGAAGATGAAAAAGAAAAAGGCGGAAACAGAAAGAAGATAGCGAAACAAAACTCAAGTGAAGAACTAAGTAACGTAAACTCCGTGCTGTCTGGCGTACCAGGCTTGAATGATTTAGAAATGATTCAGCCGCAATATACCAACTCGTTAATTCAGGTCGTTCAAGTGAGTGATCCCAGTATTTCTACAGCACCCACTCAAAACTCCTTAACAAGTACTCAAATTACTCCACATATTCAGCGTGTCGGACAACCGAGAGCAGATAAACCAGACAATAATAATTCCAATGCACCCGTTAATTCTTCGAGTGTAATCACCTCTCTGACCACTTCAGCTCCCATAAAAAGTTCCGTTTCAGAAGCCAATCCGACTATTATAAATATTTTACAAAATCAAGTCCGTTCTTCTAATGCAAATCAAACCATTCGACCTATTCAAATGGGTCCGGTACTTCGACCGGCTGGCATAATTACTACACATTCCATCCAAAGAAACAGGACTGCTCCTCCCGTTATCAACATTTTACCTCAGCAGATTATTCGACCTGCCACAATAGTTTCTTGTTCGTCACGAGCGGCATCCGCAACGTCTAATAACGAAACTCAGGTACATATTATACTTTATATATGTATGGACATTATAAATATGTATTCGTAGGTAAATATGTAGCGTCAAAAGTTACATTATAAATAATTGTTTTGATAATACCCCATAGTTTTATAAAAAAAGATAAATGATGATAATTAAAGTATAATCACTTTACCGTGGTAAAATTAACTTTACATTTTTTATTCTTAGTTATTTATATAACATCGGTTAAATTTAGTTCAATTTTTAGATTAACGAAGTACATCAGGTAGTCTCGAGCCGTCATGAAGATGTTTCTCAGCTTGTGACTGCCGGAAGGCTTACGTCAGCCACTGCATTGAAGACGGTCGTCGGTGCGTCCGCTGAGCAAAGTCGAATCGTACAATTTATTTGTAAATCATCTGACGGCAAAATAATTCCCGTTACTTCGTTAACTCCAAATAAAATAGTTAAAGTTGCTGTAACACAGCCGGTGTCTTCCTCAACACCTAACGATGCCAATATAAGCAGTCCCAGTTTAGACAGTACGTTTACGAAACTGATACAACCGATTAAAACAAACTCTATCACAACGGAGTCGTCGGAAGCTCTACCAAAATTTCAGCAGGCATTTGGAAAGTCATACCAAGGAAATTTAGAAGCTGTTCAGATACTAACAACACCTGATAATGAAAACAACAATAATGGCAATAGTGTCAGTAACGAGATAAAAATTGAAAAACGTACATTATTGGAAACAGATAAAGTCGTGAATAGCGCATTGAACAAATCTCACGCTAAAACTACTCTGCTACCAAATTTACAGCATATTCAAGGAAGTGTTATATACAGTCACCAAGGAGTTGGTCAAACAATAAACTTGATACCGCCGGGGAAAGGTCAAGTAATTCGAATCGCAGCTTCTAATTCTGACCAAGTATCATTGGTTAAAGATTCGATAATCCATAACAAAATGAGTGCCCTTTTGGCGGCAGCTTTGCAGGGAAGGCAGCAGCAGCAGCCACAACAGCTGCAACCGAACACTAGTAATTCTACGGAAGCCGACAGCAGTTCAGAAGACTCATTGCCACAATCACCAATAACGACAACAATAAAAGTTACGCCACAGAGGCAAACTTTAGTTTCTAACGCGCGCATTGTAAAACCTCTGGTTCACGTTTCTTCTAATGTTATCCGTAGTACTAGTAATTCTCAAAGTAATTTAAGTTCTACTACTCTAGAACAATTACGCGAATTTGACATGGTATACAAGCAAGTTAAAGAACGAAGTAACACAACTTGTGTTCCAGAAGTATCCGTACAGAACGAAAGTATCGAATCGTCTCCGCCGCAAATAAGTGTAACGTATCTAAATCAAAATCAGAAATTAAGTTGTGCGCCTGTAGTTGTAGTTAGCAACTACTGCACTGTACAATCGGCTATTTCTCCAGCATTGAGTGTTTCGTCACAAGGGAGGGCCAGTCCGTGTGTAACCTCTTCACCTAGTGCAAATTTTAAAGGGAACTCTAAAAGCTCCAGGTCAAAAAGTGTAAAGGCAGTTACCACGCACACATCAAAGGCTTCTCCGATACCCAAACCTCAACAAAAACCGCAAGAAGATGAACATACAGCTCAGAGAATTTTTGACATTTTAGCCGAATATGCCGAGCAACTTCGAAATTCTCCAGATTTAAATAATAAACCTGCTCCGAGAAGACGTTCAAATCCTCCAACTAATCCAAGTCAAAACACGAAACGAAAGAAAAATTCGGGAACAAAGAAAGTCGGTGTTCAAGGTGGTAGCAGTAATAGCATTATAACGTCTGATACCGAAGTAGACGATTCCAGAACTGTAGGTAGTGAAGACAGTTCGTGTGGTGTTGTACAGGTAGCATTGCAAGATGAAGATCCTTCTTTGGCAAATCCAATTTCTTCAGAAAATCTAGAACCATCATCATCTACAAATCCAAAACAGCAGCTAATATTAACGGAGGCAAACAGTCACACAAGAAACTTAATATTAACCGATTCTAGTGTAGGAGAAGCCTTTAAAATGTCTAATACTGCAGTATTAATGCCTGGAAATTATATAATGCCTGTTTCCATGGTGAAAAGTGGTCAGCAGATTAGAGTTGTTTCTGGAAGCAGCAAAATATTAGCAGCAGTTCCCAATAGATCGGGCTCTAACATGTTGCTTTTTCAGAGTTTTTTGAATCAGTCGCGTAAAACAAATATTTCGTCAGTAAAATACTCCGCTGTTCAACCTGTTAGCACTGGAATTCCGTCTCAAGCTCAATCGTCTATTATATTACCGCCGACAACTCCAAATTTGGCATCCTTTACCATAGGGCAATCAGTTACTGTTAAAAAGGCAAATGAATCGGAGCGACTTGATGTAAATAACTTTAACGGAGAGGTTTTTTTGGCTATTTCTAATCCGAGGGATAATAATGCGTTAAATGCTTCCGAAAATCCTGTCTCATCTGATAAAATAAGTAGTTTCGCGTCAGTGGTAAATAATTGTAGAGAAATTAAGGAGGAAAAGAATTGTGAAATATCTCAAATAACTTCATTAACAACGTGTACAACATCGAAAGCAGATTCTAATTGTGGCAATACGACGACGACGCAGTCAGATGTTAAGAGAAATGACGATGAAAAAGGTACGGCCATTTTTTCCGAATATTTATTTAAAATTATTTCGGTAAGTTAAATACTATATAAAATAATAATTACCCGTTGCGTATGGATGAGAGAACAACGTAATTGTTTGTCAACTTTAACAGGTAATAAAAGGAAGGAGAGGGTTCAGTCGGTGTTAGTAGCTCCTGGGTGTGTTACTAGTCCTATGTTATGTCAGAATACGCCGAATTATACAAAACGCACTCGAGCACCGAACATGGCTGTCAGTTCAACAAAAGAGGACTTTGTGTCGTCAGAAAGAAAGGTAACTTCCAAATTACTTATCTCGCTTTTTAATTTAACTATCGGAATTGAAGCTCTCAAGAAAGTTCTACAAAATTAATTTCTAACGAACAGTCGGGTGTCCGAGGTCCGTTTCACTTTGCAAATAGTTGTATACATCGATGCAATAATAAAAATAGATAATAACATATTTTGGTATAAGCATGAATGTGAAGTGTAATAGTAGAACAAAAAGTACATGCGTTCAGTTAGTATACACAAGTATTGTGTTAGATTCGATAGTTCAGTTTTTCACCAATAACAGTAAATAATGCCGATTCAAGGTTTTTTCCAAACTTCGAAGTGAAACTAGTGTATTTAATTAGGTATCGTTTGTTATGTCGAGTTTTAGTTATTGTTATTTACTTTGCCCAAATTAAATATAGGCACACTACTACCAAAAGATCGAAACGTTTATAGAATAATTTTTTAATTTTGAATGTTACAAACGATCCCATTTTACAAATAATTAATTTTGTATACTCTGCCAAAAAAAATGTCAGTCCACCTCATGGCATATTTTTTCTTGTTTTAGGGTGTAGAGTCTGCATCCGAGTATGTGCCTACTATTTTTGTTCCTTCCTGTTTAAACCAGTTCGTAATTGGGTGACATAAAATCACCCGGGTAGGCAATTTTACTACGATATAATAGTGGCGGTGTAATTAAAGATTTGATTTGGTTGGTAGAAATGTATTTGTTTTGTTTTGTGTACGTTGCGTTCGTAATGGAACTAGAAACTGCAGAGTAATTAATGTTCTTCACGGATGTAGTAGCAGAACAGAAAGGCCCACATGTCACATGCATTATTCGATTTATGTATATCGTATTAATAAGTATGTAAATAGAATTTTATTACATATGTATGTATGCGTATTTACAATAAGGGATTATTTCATTTTTAATTAAAATATCTTTAACTCCAAACAACATTATTAGAACATGAACAATATTTTTTATTTTTGATGTTAATAAATTGTTGTCGCACGCATGTTAACAATTTTGGGGTTGGACGCGTCACTACCGAACGAAAGCGTATTTCTATCAAGAAATTTGTAGTTCCTTTATTTAAACTGTTCTACTATTACATTCACAAATATGGAATAAAAAAAAGAGTTTTAATACGTTGCTTTTTTTCGTGGATTTTATGTTGTCAGATCGTCAAGATTAAAAAATTGAGCTACGTTAAGACTAATAATTATTGAATAATTAACTAATTAAAACAATGTTTCAGTATGCCTATATAATCATCATCAAATTTTTACAGGTCAAAGAGGTGCTAAAACAAGTGGGTATTCAGTCGTATCAAAATAAAAATAAAAAGTCGCAAGGTGGAGTTCAACATTTAGATCGTGAACTTCATCAGTTATCTTTACAACGTAAACAAGCTGCACTGGAAAGAGAATTGCGTTTACAAAAGTCTCTTTCTGAAGAGTGCGAAGATTTAGGAGTTGACGAACCAAGTACGAGCGAATTATTTCCAGAAGCCGATATTTATTTCGATTCGAATAATTCTCCATCATTCGACCAGTCTTCCCAAGAAATTAAAAAAACTAATCAGTCTCTGTCTCAGCACACACAAATCACCACGAAGAGCGAAACAAAGCCAAATATTAGTTTGTTCGAAGACGATGACAATTCAGACTCGTTCAGAAGCGACTTTTTATTCGACGATCCTGTGGGTTATCGGAATACAGAAATGGAATTGGAATATGACCGACGCCATGGGCTTACGAACGGCCAGAATAATATATGCGGTAGTAAAAAAGAAGAAACGATTAACGAGGATTCAACTTTACTCCAAAATTGTGGCTCTATAACTGACGTAACTATTCTGCCTCCCGTTATACCCGAATCTTGTGACGACCCTCATGCCGCAATTCCTATGAATAAATGCAAATACAAATATAGTAATCGAAGGAAAGGAGGCGATCGTGCAAATAGTGGTGTAAGTGTAGAGAATTGGTCAGTAGAAACGTCAAATGCCGAAAACAAAGTAGATTTAAATAAAACAAACACTTATAGACAAAGTCCTGGTGCACATCAAACCGACGAAGAACAGAACGATGGCGGTTTGAAATTGGTGAAAATCGAAAGAGGCGAGTTGGTTAAAGATCAAGCTGATTATGTGGAAGTTTGCAGTGAAGAGGACGAGGAGGTGGGTGGTTGTGGTGGTAGTGTTAGTGGGCGCGGTGCGAGGCGAAGCGTGAAGAAACTTTGTTCCTGTTGCAACGGGCCCCAAGACGGTGGCAACACGATTTTACGTAAAAGACCGGCGTCGAGACCTCATACGCCAGCATTGAACAAAAAGTCTCTCGTTAATAAGAAGAGATAGTGTTGGTATGTAAGTGTATATAATCAATCAGTACAGTTTCTAGATGCAAATTGTTAGATAGATATGATTCATCTTGTTGACTCTAGTCATGCCGAAAAGTGTGCCCACACTCTAGTACAAATATTCCAAGTTCAGACGATAATTATCGTATTAACCGGTCTCCAGCATTTGACTTCGAACATTTGTATAAGTAATTATAAAAAAAATATATAAATAATATACATATATAATATATAAATAAATATATAAATACAAATTAATTGAATAGTACATATTATTAAAAGTTTTGAAAAAATTTAGAACTGAACTATTAACTTTAACTATTGTACATTTCTCTTTTTTAATGTAAGTTATTGATTAATTACTATATGATGAACGCGTAATACAGTTTTGTCGTTGTATATAGTACATACCTCATACTTGTAATTTGTAATACATATTTCCTTATTTAATACTAGGTATCGGATAAGTGCCGAACTGTCGTTTCTACATTAATGCAGTATTGAACAAGAACGCAATAATAAATAATATATGTGTATTTCTTCACATCGTCTTAAATATTTTATATGTTCATGTAAAATCAGTATTTAACTAAGAATTAAATTCTTGGAATATTTTTTATAATATAGAGGTTCTGCACATTTTACCTAAAGTAATAATAATAGCCATTGTTATAAATAAAATCGTAAATTGTTAGTACTTTCTTATTCTTTCGTAATTGGCGCGAATATTGTTCGGATCGATTTAACGTTAGGAACTTTGGGCAAGTGTAAACTTTTAATGTCAAATTAATGTGCAAAAAGTGTTAGTGGAACGAAGTAAAGCGATTTTTAGGCTTTAATCTACACCTAAGTATTTTGTTTGTAGTGGTAACAAATGTAATTCTTATTTATGAAAATAAAAAAATTATTCGTTGTGCAATTTTAAAGCGATATCTTTTCTTCAGATCCCGTGCTAAATAACATTAATAGGTAAATAACGATTAAGAAATGTTAACGGCTTCGTAGTAATTATTTGTTGGATGTCGTGGTGTTTTTGAATTAATAACAGCAACTAGTTATTGCTTAAGCGGGAGTGCGGTGTAATTTTGATAAAAAAATTACGTTTTGATAGAGGAATGGGGCGGCACGTTCAGAATTCGCCTTGGGTGCCAATAACGCTAAGCATGCCTCCGGTCATCGTGTTTGGTAATTGGCATACAGAGAGACGATGTTATATTCTATTTTGATATGAGACCGGGTCGCTCGCCAGATGAATTCCTCACACAATTTATGCAATTAATTTTTCCCTATTAGCTAGCTCATCATTTCTTCTACGTTCTATAGATAATTCACAAGCTCTCAAAACAAACGTAAGAAGTAAGCACTCGTTATTTTCCAGTTCGTATAAGAAATGCCAAACTAAGTTATTTCGAATATTTATTAGAACAGTTATCGATAGTTAATCATATTATAATACTAAATCAGTACTATTGCTGCTACATGTTAATATACATACGTATTGTGTGCCTACCTATCTATTGTATTAAAAAATCAGATTTTTATAAAGGGTTTTATCAATTTTAACAAGTCACATATAAATGAAATATAAAAGTTACATTAACTATTGCATTACAACTTGTCTTAAATTATCTGGGGTGTGATAGTGCTGCTGTGCCGTTAATGACGGGTGCATGGGTGGCGGAAAGCATCTCACATGCTCTACTGACATTTCATCATTTTCGCCAGATTTCAAAAACTTATTTAAAATCGCAAAAATTTGGGAATTTAGCACTTGGAATCTCCGAATTCTATCTACCATTCTTTTTAGGCTCTGTAAAGTCGCATATATTTTGTCAAACATTGTTCGTAATAAAATTGAAGAATACGGGGTTTCTTAGATTCATTGCATTTTCAATTTATGATTTATCAATGGCAACTAATTCATACTGATGCTGTCTTGATTCGGATCTTAAGGCCATCGTCGCTTGAAGTTGCTTCCTAACGTTTCGCTAGCATCAGTGGGGAGCTTCTTCAGAAGTCCATCCATATCCGATTGTTGGATGTGGATCCGAATCAGGACAGCATCAGTTCACCTACATTTCAGCTTCAGCTTCGTCAATTTTTTGATGCCAAATAAATAAGACAAAATAAAACTCACAATTCCTTTTACAATCTCATCTTTCATATCTACTCGTTGCACGCGTAATATATGGTAACAAAAATCCAGAGCCTCGAATCGACGTTGTTGACCAAGAAGTACGATCATGGTACAACCCGCCCAGTGAAGACCTTCTCCAAAAAGTTCCCTAAAAATTTTCCATTATCAATAAACGCGTCCCGTTTTTTTCTTGATCTTACTAGTAAACTAATTTAAAGATATGCATACTCACTCTACAGTATATTCAGTTTCACCAACAGGAATGCAGTAAACAAATTGTAAGGCAGACCACAAACGATGAAACTCAGTACATTCGTCGATATTCATCACTCCATTAGTTGGTGGTGGTCCTACCCAAACAGGATCATCTAAAAAGCTTCTGAGTCTACTGAGAACAACTTCGAAAATAGATAAACCACAACAAAGTCTTTCCCTGGTTAATAGATCCCCTTCACGGGATATCATTGCTTGCTGTAAAGTATGCCGTTTTAAATATATGTATATCGCTACTATTACGTACATTTTACCTTAGCAGTTCCAAGTTTTTCAATGTTGGGAACAATTTGTAAGGCAGTATATTTGATTTCTAAACGTTTTTGTTTAGTTTCTGGCTTTTCTCCCTCTAAAAACCGAACAGAACCGATTTATAATGTTACAAAGAAAAAAGTAATATTGTGTATGTACCTTTACAAAAAGGTCTGGGTAAGATGTTTTGAAAAGGGGCTGCTTGTAGTAAGTCACAAACTTCTTCTTGCGACAAAGCCTGCTCCATTAGAAGGCAGAACAGTATTGTGTTACCAAATTCGCGAAAATTGTGGAATAATTCCGTTCTTGCGTCAGGATATTGTACGATATCATTTAATTGTGCATGATAATAACTTAAAACTCCTTAAAAATTACGATTTGTTAATATGATTGAATCCGTATACTTTTTATTACGTATTTTATTTGTTTACCTGGAGAACCATAATCATATCTCGGTAATTTGCACACTTTAGGCATGGCTTCCATCAGAGTTTTTGTGAACTGCAGTAAATTCCCTTGTATAAGGCTTTTCACAATTTTTAACAATTCTTCCATCACCACTGCAATACCTTGGTAACCGAGAAGCTTGCACATTGCATGAAAATGATGAGGTCCAACAAAACCTATGAAACAAAAAAACAAACATTTAACAAGTCGTTAAAATTTTTACTTACAAAAACCCACCTGAATATTGCGAGTACTGGGTTGTGTAAGCGACATTTAAATATCTAGAGCCCCAAAGATAGTGATGAGACATTTGGGGAGGTTTCTCCCTATGAACCGGTGCTGTAAAAGCTATATGTCCCTTATACTTGGTAAACCTTTTGAAAAAAAAAATTAACATTAATTTTATATAACGTTCATAAACAAAGTAGACGAATGATTTATTCACCTGTTAGTAGCAGCATTATACACATAATTTGGTAAAAAGTCGTAATTCAATTCCCAAAATACGTGCAAGGTTATTCTGCCATAAGGTGCTAACACGTTATGATTTGCTTCGCGAAACATCGAATCGAAATCGTCTAATGCTAACCACTGGGTAAGTAGTTTGTGACACAATCTGTTTACCTTTAAACAGTAAATAATGGATAATATTGAAAGAAAAAGTTACGGTATCTGTATTTGCACAGTAATACCTGTACGAGCCCTTCAAGTTCCATAACGCCAGTAATATCACCTGCTTCAAATTTGCTAATAGCCAAATCAAGCGACTTTTGCATATCAGCATTAATTCTTTGGGTAATAAGTTTATTTAAATCTATAGACCTTCCTAAAAGCTGCACGTGGCGTTGTTTAAGTAACGTTTCGTATCGGTTCGCACCAGGATATGGAAGTAAATAAGCACTTACTGCTGCACATTCTACGCGAAAACGTTTATCCAAAAATATGCTTAAAAATAATTAACAATTTTCATAGCTAAAGGCAAGAAAAGTTTTAAATACGTATCTATAAGTATAACCATTTTTACCTGGCTGCAAGTTGTTTATAATATACGAATATTTGTTCACTTAACTTATAAACAAACTGATCAAAGCATAAATTAACTTCAGCTTCAACTTCATCGTACAGGAATTGTTTTTTAAATATGGTCAATGCATATAATGCACTATCGTTGTACAAATCAAGCGGATATAAGACATATCTACAAATTTAAAATAATTAGATTAATGTTACACTAATGAGTGTACAATAACTGCATCTTACTCCATCATTGAAGGTTCCTTAGTTTTTAGTATATGATCTGTTAAAATCCAAGGCATCGACATGTCGATTGGAAATTGAATTCTTTTTTNGAACAAGGCTGGGCTTCAATGCAAGGCTGCTCATCAGGCAGTGGCAATTCATCCAAGACATCAACATTTGACAAAGCATCAGTTAAGGAAACTCTGTCTGTAGCTGATTAATGTTACACTAATGAGTGTACAATAACTGCATCTTACTCCATCATTGAAGGTTCCTTAGTTTTTAGTATATGATCTGTTAAAATCCAAGGCATCGACATGTCGATTGGAAATTGAATTCTTTTTTCCATTGTGATCAAATCGTTGCATTCTTCATTGTGATTATGACGCACAGCACATTTCTGTAAAATTTAACAGCAAATGTGAGAATAAAAACTTTATTTACAATTAAATTTTGTGAATTCAACAAACATATAAGTTTTGAAAACGGAATGCATAATCATTTTCGGTTTGTAGTTACTAATTTTGAATAAACTTATGAATACTTTTTCTCTAACAAACAAAAACTGCCAATAATAATGTAGTAATGTAACTTACATTTATTCGCCTTCCCATAGTCATTTCAAGGTAAAATTCTCTGTACCATAACTGCGACAAATCACAGCAATTTTGTAAAGATTCTATGAAGAAAGAAAAATATAATATAAGGAATATTATTAAATCAATCAATCATATTGTAAAGTAATTAAGTAAAAATCAAAAAATTTTAACAAGTATACATACCACTGAAATTAAGCAAATAAGTCCAATAAAACGACGTTTTATGGAACTGATCGATTTGCATTAAATATTGACCATCTATGTCTTTTCTAAGTGTCCTTTTGCCTCCGGATTTATCAGCAATTAGCGATTCTAGCATCGTACGAACCATGTACAATTGTGTCGACGAAGGGCCTTAATACATAATTAAATATGTAATCGGAACAATACAGCGGGTCGACTTTTTATTTCTAAAAATAAGAAATCCTTACCGACATTCCTACGTGGAACTTTAATACCGAAACCGTTGTCGGGATCTTTTTTTCCTTTCAAAGCAGGATCTGCAAGAGGTTCCACTCCTCTCTGCCAATCGGCACAAGTTTCTCTAACAGACATTATTATACTGCGAATCAAATCTTTTCTATTTTTAATTGCTTTACGCAACGGTTCACGCAGAACAAGCTGTACGAAGTCCTGTAATTCGGCATAAATATTACGTCTAATTGCGTCCGTAAAAACGGTTTCCATTCTTGCCATCAAAACTTGAAGACCTTTTATCATAGCTATGACTTCTATTAGCGCAAATTTCTCTTCGTCACTATAATTATATCTCGTAGCCTAATTGTACAACAATAAAAAATATAGAATCGAAATCAATGTAAACAGCAGTTGATTTATTTACCCTCTCGTACTCCTCTGCCTCCACAGGACATTCTTTATTTTGATGATGATCTGTGGGATGTAACAGCTTCCACGAATACAATTCTGTAACTACACTGGTCCACTCAGATAGTAATTGAAGTCCCCTAAGAGCTAATTCAGCAGTTTCATGGTTTTCAATATCACTTCCGCTTTCTTTGTAAGTAGTTGTAACCTACATAAATAAGAATTCTTCTTAAAAAAAAAAAGGAAAAAACAACAAAGCGTTAGATACACACCTCATTACTATATCTTGCCAGTTCACTAATATATTTAACATGATCTTCTCTAATTTGAGGAAGATGAACCATTAAATCTGCTTGAGGTGAGGGAGTTGTTGAACTTGACAAAGGCCATTTGTTCGAATCAAAGTGTTTACTTCTCTTTATGTAATTAAAAGGGGCTATTTGCATATCACCAAATAGTGGTACAACTTCTAAGTTCTGAAAGTGTATTTTCAGTTACTAATACATATATATTTAGCTTGTATGTTACAAGGTTTACTACCTTAAAAATTCTATCAATTCTATCTAATCTCAGTTTCTTTTTCTGATCTAATTTGTTTATATTACATAATTCACTATCCATCAAAAACAATCCAAAACCCATAACTTTAACCAGCATGTGCTTTTCGCTAGGTGTTAGATACATCTTTGTTTCAAACATGTGAACACATATGTTAACAACATCAGCCAACAATTCTTCGTATCCACTGATTTTTTCCAAATTTTCCTTAACCGTATCACGAATTTTATTTTGGGTTGCCAAAAACATAGACAAATTTTGTGATTCTTGTAGTGTTTGAGAATCAGACATTACTTTCAAAAATTGAGCAGCTCTAACAATAAAAAAGAACTATTATTAAGTAAATAGGTGGTAGTGACCCCTTTTATTTACATGGAAATGTATCAACTGCTATGGGGATGGGTCTATTTACCTGCGATATGTAGAATAATCATTTTTTACACTTGATTTCATGTTTTTTAACTCATCCAAAACTGCAAACATATTAATGAACTTTCCTAGGGTTAATAAGTAAGCCTCTGACACAAAATCCTTTCTCTTTTCAGTATGACAAAGACGTTTTACTTCTTGAGAGAATCTATCAATAGCTTTACGCTAATAAAAAATTATTAATAAAAATTCTTATAAAATAATGTACATTTTGCACTTACTTGAAAATACATAAAATTCAATAATTTATTAACTTCAGGAGCTAGGACCTCGACGGTTTTTTCATAAATCTCAACCCTATTAGGTTGTTCATTTGATTTAGGTTGAGGTATGGCACGAGAGCAGCAACGCCAAGTATACAGCATAACTGCATGTTCTTGTCCTTCTTCTAGTAATTCATTCTAAAATTGATACCAAAAACTATTTTACTTTCTAATATAAACACACAATACTCAATCAACTGAAGGTAAAATGGTCAGCATTTCTTATATAGCCTCTAGATACCCACTAAGTTAGCATGCACCGTAGCCTCTTCAATATACTTGGCTATGCCCGTAACAAAACCATTGCGGTCTTCAAAATTGGTATCAAAATTAGCTTGGTACACAACAGAACAAGGCTGGGCTTCAATGCAAGGCTGCTCATCAGGCAGTGGCAATTCATCCAAGACATCAACATTTGACAAAGCATCAGTTAAGGAAACTCTGTCTGTAGCTGACATGACTCTCATATATTTTATACTAAAAACCGTGAAATATTTAAAATAATGCTAGTACTCCTTACACTTAATATTTTTCATTTTCCACATACATCATATAATGATAATATAATATTATAGTTTGATATACATTTATATACGTTACTAAATATTTAATGATATATACAGCGATATAAGAACATATATTACCACACATATACCAATAATTGCGAACCTAGATTGCGAACAGAATAATATCAAAATTACTATTATAAAAGAATTACTCCTGATTTTGGCGCCCTCTAACAATTAGTAGAACGTCGACGGCTAGCACAAAATTTGAAAATTGCAGGGCTATATAGATTCCCCTTTTTATTTATTAACTGACGAATACAGCATTTTATACATAGTTGTAGTTATAACTAATGCAAATTTTCGAACAAATAGTTAAATTATTTAATAATAATTAAGTAGTAATTAAGGAAAAACTCTCATTTTTAAAATCTTTTTGTTTTTACTTTTATTTTAATTAAGCAATATTGAAAGTTTAGTTTCTCCTTTATTATAGGGTCTATGACCCTCAATGTTACATGATAGACGTAGAAAAAGCCACACGCAAGGGCAATATGGACAGAAGTAGCCGGTGAGCAGTTTGCACCCCTCATTTTTTAAATTTTCTTGTTTTTACTTTTATTTTACTTAAGCAATTTAAACTTTACTTTCTTCCTTGCAATAGGGTCTAAAATTGTACAAATGACATGAGGGACATAGAGAGAGCCCCACACAAGCAAAATATCGATAGAAGCAACTGGTGAGCATTTTAAAACCCTTATTCTTAAAATCCTCTTTTTATTTCTATTTAAACTAGTTCTTCCCATTTATCAGTCACGGTAAGCTCGAAACTGTTAGTGCCAATGCCTCCTGTGGTCGAAATCCACTTTTGTGAACAATTTGTTTAATCACCTTCCTAGTGTTAGAAATTGTTTAAACATTTAATTTAAAAGAATTTATTAATGAAATTGTAGGCAACACATCGTACACTGCGGCATAGGCAATTGCATTTCAAAACAATATAAAATATATAACAATTTTGAAAATTCAGTTTCTCTTTCACTATAGGGCCTAAGATTGTTAAAATCGTATTGTGAGCGTTGGAGGAGCCCCATGGAAAGACAATATGGACAGAAGTAGCCGGTGAGCATTTTGCACCCAATATTTTTAAAATCTTTCTTTTACTTTTATTGTAATTAAGCAGTATTGAAAGTTTAGTTTCTCCCTTACTATAGGGTCTAAGACTGTCATAGTCATATCAGGGACGTAGAAGGAGGCCCACGCATTGACAATATAGGCAGATGTAGCCGGTAAGCATTTTGCACCCCTTATTTTTAAAATCTTCTTACTTTTACTTTTATTTTAATTGAGCAATATTGATAGTTTAGTTTCTCCTTTACTATAGGGTCTAAGATTGTCAAGATCACATGAGGGACGTAGAAGGAGCCCCACG
>NW_020439339.1:0-19575 GCF_000699045.2 Agrilus planipennis | reverse complement strand
TGTCACTTTTGCTGTCCGTTCCGGCCACTTCAGCATTTACAGAAAGGGTATTCTCTGTTATGAACACAAAGTGGCGGGACGACAGGAATAAAGGTTCATTAAAACTAATTAAAAATGAACTTTTAGTTTACTTAAATCTTTGTTTGCTATGTTTAGAGGCTATTAATATATTTAAGAGCGACAGCAATTTGTTACTAGCTGCTAGGTGTAACAAAAAATAAAATACTTTATTTTTATGCTGAGTACTTTCTTTTTTGAACGATTTAGTCGAGAAATACTTTATGTAAAGCCTGAAAAGGTGGCAACCCTAGTTGTGGTTAAACGATAGAACATTTCACAAATTTTAAGATGGATGAAAACAATTGGAAAAAAGCGAGCGGGTCCAAATGTCTGTATTCTTGTGTATACTTGGTTGCATATTATTGAAAGATATTAGTCGTAGTAACGGCTTAGGGTCAGTTTAATTTAGTCAATTTAGTTTCCGTTGAAATTTAAAACATCACCACCTCCATTAATCGAAATTTCCCATTGTAACTTGTTATAGTAGCGCCTCCGCGAGGGTGCGAGTTTCGATTTATTTGTTGTTTTTATTTGTAAACGAAGCTGACAAATCCTATCTCGTTAATCAATTACAAAAGCGTGGCTTTTATTATATGTACACTTCCCAAGCGATTCGGCTTTCCTTTTCTTCGCCCGCAGGGATTCTTCTGTTTGCTTCCTTAATCAATTCGAAAACCTTTTTATTTCTAAATCCCATTGAAAGAAAAGACTCAAGCGTCGTAGCATTAATTAAAAATGCAACAGCAATTCTCGCTTACACAAGTTAGTCTCTGTTTTTTATAGAAACATCTACGTAAAATACAAAGTAGTTATTCTTCTCTTCTAATGCAGTCATTTTTTTTTGACATGTCGCACATTTCTTTTAATGTTGTTTTTGTTTGTCAAAAAAAAAAGAAAAACGAAACTTGTCGGTCGCCACATTTATCTTTATGTTCTTGTTTTGTTTTTTGTTTAACATGAATTGAAATCGATGATCGTTAGTCAAAGCTATTCGATTTTATTGTAATGGCCCAGTGCCGTTCCTTCATCCACCGTGCTTTATGTGTTCAATCGATTGGGGTAACATTTATTTTATTCCTCGTCATTTCTTTAATGTTAACGTGTTTCAAAGTTTCTTGTTGTTACACGTAAATCAATCAATATTCACACAACGAAGTGAAATAATCGGTACCTACGTTCTTTTAAATAAACAAATGAAATTAATGTTCTAGCTATTTTTAATCTTAGTCTTATATGTACCTATAAAAAACAAATGACTGCGTTTTTTCAGGTGGGAAAGAAACATTTGCCTAAATTTGAAAAACAATTGAAAATCGTCCACATTTCCCCCGTGCCACAAAATAAGGGGGGTGGCGATATCTATTTACAGTGAGCCTCTTTTTTACTTACGCTACGTGCGGATAAACAACAACAATAAAAAAAAAAGTAAATGGGCAAAAAGCTAAGCTACACAGTTCGTACATTAGCTGGTGGTAGTCTAAGGGCTCGCGTTTTTGCCAATGCAGACTTCGAGGCGTCCTTATTGGCATCGTTATTGCTGCAACATGCCGTTGCCAAATACAACATCAAGCCAAATAGTACTTCTACCTATTTACGTTAAATTATGTATCATCTGTATCCGAAAAATCATACGTATATTGTTACGAGAAAACCTCACATGTTTGTATCTCTTCTTGTCAAAAACCACGTAAATAATTCATATAAATTTGGTATCACTGTATAAATAATCTTCTTCTTATTATATTAAATATAGTTTCAATTAAAATAGTTCATTATTAAATCATACAGTTATTGAATTTCAAAATAATATTGAATCTCATTACTGTACCATCACAGATAATATCAGTAAAGTCCAAACCGGCAGTACGCCGAGCGCCTTAGTAGTATAGTAATTACGACCACAGATGTCGCACTAGCGATATACATACACACGTGTTGTGTCCTAATAAAAAGATATCAAAAGTGATGTATTTTTTCAAAAATGACGCCACTAGATTACATGCCTGGCACTTTCAATAAGTATTTTTGATAGTCAGCAGAAAAATATTATTACATTTTTCAAACAGGCGAATGGTCTGAAATCGAGTCAGCATCAAATTTAATATTGCACGAAGTAAGTGGAGTAGTCGAAGCGATATCTCAATATTTTCCTTTTTGTTGTTTCCATTTTACCACGCATCTCGAAAATTTAATATTTATTCTATCGTATGTTTTACTTATACTACGTGGCTATATATTTCCCAAGGGAGACATGAAGACTTCTATTTTAAATTTTTCTGTCTGTCAAGTGCATCCCTACATTGAATGAAGAGTGACAAGCAGCAAATTAATGTACGCGTAACAGCAAAATTCATGGTAGGCAAATTTTACTTATTTCAAAATATTGGATGAACCCAAAGTTAAATAAAGACGTATTTTATTTCTTTCCCCTTATTTCAAATAAATCGCACACCTAATGGATATTTTTAATACCTATTTGAAATTCGGGAAAGTTCGAAAGTTAAAATTTCTTTTGGTTTTATGTATATATATATGCAGAATGTTATTTCCGTCGACCTTCTACAAGTCTTGTTTACTCGAATTTCGGCTATAAATAGGCCTCCCTCTCGTCACTCCTTTATTTTCTACCACTTCTCGATTTCCATTCTTCCAGTTAACTGCGGGGGTTTCCCTGACATATTTATCAAGTAACGAAAAAATATATGGCAAAACAAGGTTAAGGCTACTTCAGACGCTTTGGCTTAAATGCATCGAACATTTTTTCCCTAATGCTCTGGACCATTTTTCGCTTTCAACTTTGACCTATTTGTTTTTTTTATATTCCCTTCTGTACGCAGTTATCCAGCGAATAAGAGGTGCTGTAAATTAATATTCATAACCGAAATCGAGTTGATAAATAACCCAATGATATTAGAACTAGCACTGGCGTTGGAGAGTGAGGGGTGGTGGCAGGTGGGGTGATGAAACGTTTGAAAAATTCAGTTCGTTTAGTATTTATGAAACAAAAGGATGATAAAAACATTTTGTTTCTAGCCAAACCCAAAGTTCGAGTTGTATTCCAAAGCCGAATACAATTTTAAAATTATTATTGGTTGGACACGCACCTCCTCTCTATAGAACGATAGCAAGCGCCCCCCCCTCCCCCAAGATCCCCAACATACTACTTAGCCAAACACTTGGCATCGCTGCTCCAGTCTCATGTAGGATCAAGGATTCCGTCGACTTGGTGCACAAAATCCGAGACATCAACATTGAACCAGGAAATATCCCTGTAAGCTTCAACGTCATCTTGCTGTTCACCGAAGTACCGCTGACAAGGTGCGACTTCGAGGGAAATGCTTACAAAAAAGGGAGATCGAGAGAACTATGAACAGATTAAATGCACCATCAGAGACCAACGGATCGACGAACGGCGCAGCACCTCCCTAGCATATGTACCATTTGTTCCAGAGATAAGGGATCGAATTGGTCCTGAAGAAACACGATATCACAACCATCTTTAAACCTACAGAGAAGACACAGCAGATCATCTGAACAGCTAAGGACAAAAGGGACTCTCTCTCAGCCTCAGGGGTCTACCCCTTTACCCTCTTCATGCAGAAAGATCTACCACTAAGGGGTCGATGGGAACGAGACTCAAAGAGTACAAAGCAAGTTGCCGGTTGGGACACTGAACATGCACTGAAGCGACCACAAAATATCGAGATTCAAAAACATCCGGAGAACTTGAACAAGAACAAGACACTTAGACTCAACCGGATCCGGAAGCCAATCCTCAGGAACACCCAAATGGTACCGACACGGTTGACAGAACCGGAACGACAAGGGGAAAACGCCAGTTCATGTCCAGCATAGGAAGGAACTCCTAGAGAAACGTTAGGAACCAACCTATTTCGCCTATTTCTTATTGAATTCTAAAGCGCCCTCTGTTCTCCTACTATTTCGAAAAGCTCCTCGTTATAATTCTACGGAAAGTTTTCATCCCTTAACCACTAACACGCGCAAAACTTTGCATTCAAAATATCTGGAGCGGATATTCCGTTACTACATCCCCTTGAATGTTTCTTACATTTACATGTAATATACATATATCTAGTTTATCGTTGATATGAGGCAGATAATAGCCGAACTGTTCGAAAGGTCAGGGGTTAAGTTAAGCTGCTGCAAGAACATCCCAAAAAGTTCTGGCGTAATTAATGTCGAGCTACCATGCATATGCGCTAGGACAAAAAACAAATCAAAGTGAACGTTACCGTATACAATGTTAAATCCTTTAATCCACTTGTATTTAAAATAAGTTTGGGTGTAACAAGAATTTTGGTTTCTAAAAGTTACGGTAGGGTTACAGCTAGTATAAAAATTAGAGATGACAAACTAGAAGAAGTTCCTGATTTTTAATATCTAAATAGAAGAGGGAAGATGACAAGAGACCTTCTGAGACATGAAAGGCTAGTTAGGAACATATTAGCAGCAGAAGCGGTAGTAAAGTGAAGCAATGGAAGGGTTCGATTAGATTACTGTTAGCAAGTAGTTAAAGATGGGGATGTAGCTGCTAGTTTTCGGGAAATGCGAAAATTGGCAAAAACACATTTCATCTTGGCAGGAATACGGGATTATTTTCGGGACCCATGCAAAGGGAATCGCTTGCATCACCTCTTTAGATGTGCCTCCTGTTGAGCTATTGTAAAGAGCGAAATTTGAGGAGTTCGTACTTGAAAACCGATTAAAATGGAGCTGAAATAACGAATCATTTCCTAGGATTATGGAAAAACCCATTCTCGTCAAAACAAATTATGTCACCTTGCGATACCATGTCACCCTAGTTCTTAAATATAAATGGTTCGCTTTAATGACTTTTGATGCATATTTTATCATTTTTCTTTAATCGAAAAGTGAAATTATCGATCGACAGAGAAATATCCTTACGATTATATGCATGTCCTTTACACACGTAGATGTATAAAACTTAACCGTTATCCCTAATTTAAATTTATAGACATCGTAAAGTAATTTTGTTAAGTGTGACAAGAATTCGCGTGGAGTTAAAAAGTAGTTTGACCTAAATATTTGACCCTTGCACCCCAATAGTGTCTGTTCATGGTCGAAACCGCTTCCAAGGCAAATTTTAGCTATTTAGTTTTCCAATACACAATTCTTCGGTTTATAAACTTCCACATGAATTTCCATTTGAGCCACCGTTAACTGCGATCTTGGCCTTCGAAGCGACAGTATAATTTATTACAGTCTTTTGTTGTGAAAAACGAATAACCCCACGAGCACTTTATTTATCAACTTGTTTGCTTTCGTCCGTTTTTTTTATTTACAAAGAAAAGGGCGCGAATTCAGCTATATTCCGTTGTCAGTTCGAAATCCGTGATTGGTATTTTTTTTCTTTATGATTTCGATTCTTGAAAATTTTATCGTATTATTTTGCTTTCGTTTCAAAAAGTAATAAATAAAATCTAAAGGTTGTAGAATACTTAATATTATCAAACGTCAATTTTGCATGAAATTTTCATTAATCAAAATCTCGTTTCTAAAGCTGCGAAAAGTTGCGCTTATTCCTAATATCGGAATAATTTTCATCAAATTCACATCCTATCACAAGTTCATATAGAATTTGAAACTGGCGAACGTTAGGGAGCGCACATCGTTAGCACATATAAGGTCCGTACTTAGACCGACAGTCGAAATTTTATGGAATAACCTAACCTAACGTAACCTTACCCCCCTGAAGAGACCTATTAAAAATGAAACTAACGTAACCTAATCTAACACAGTAAAAATTTGTTTGGAGGGTTTTTAATCTATAAATTTTTAATCTATCTAAATTTATTACTAGGATAGATTAAGTTGCTTTAGTTTCTTCTTTACTATTACATTGCGTTTAGTCAAAGTTTGATAAGATCGCTTTGGTCATAACATAAAGTCCAATCTTAGAATTTGTTAAAAAAAAGACTAACGGTAGGTTTCGGACTTTGCGACCATCATACATGCCTATCTGTCTACTTTTATTTGTTATTTAGTACTTAGGGAGTATTAGAAAGAGTAGAAGAACACAGGGCGTTACAGAAGTCAACATGAAATTCTCTCTTCTCAAACATTAAGGAAAGTCATTAAAGTCACAATTGAAGCAGAAACAGGAGTTAAAAGAGCTAAAAGTACGAGGGCGGTTCAATAAGTATCCGTGTTTGAAGACAGTGGACGTTCCTGAGGGAAATTGGTGTTGCCATCTATCAAACCACGCCAAAACGAATTTCAGACTNCGAAATGTGGTGTTATAGGCGGATGACGAGGATATCGTGGGTAGAAAAGGTTAGAAATAAAGAGATATTGGAAAGAATAGGAGAACAGAGGACTCTATGGAGGACAATAAAAAATAGGCTAGATAGGTTGGTAGGACACCTTCTCAGGCAGGAAGGTCTAGTCAGAGACATATTAGAGGCAGAAACGGGAGTTAGGAGGGGTAAAGGTAGGCCTAGATTAGATTACTGTTCGCAAATAGTTAAGGATGTGGGTTGTTCTAGCTTTAGGGAAATGATGATTACCTTGTTATTTATAGGGAGTTATGACTGAAGGTATTGTCGTATTTTTCAAAAGATGACTGCATGTAATAAAATATCCCTAGGCTCGGTTTCCAACTCGCCACTACTGTATACATTTGATGAACAGACGTAAAAGAAATGGACAGAGAGAAACGGGGGATTTTATTACCGAATCGGCCGTAAAAATTTATTGAATGTCTTGTTTCCATAAATGTTTACGAAAGATTTACTTATTTTATGAACGATTATTCTGTATTCAGTTGCACAGTTGCATGTCTTTGATGTGCTTTCTAAATAATTGAACGATAAAGTTACCCTTACACTATAGTTAATTTTCACTTGAGGTTGATGTCTGACGTCACGAATAACAGAAGAGATATTTGTAAGTAAAGTGAAGAAAATCTGGGAAGAACAAACTGAAAATGTTGAAAAAGGAGGTCAATGAAGTAATGAATTTATAGTATATTTTTTTTAAAAGGGACCATATGTATACACGTGGAGAAAACTAAATTTTTATGATAACGCAAAAATTACAATTTTCGATTGTAAATTTGTAATATTAACTTAAATACCTAGTAAATTTATTTCTGGTGGGATTTTATTTTTACAAATTCAGGTCCAAATTGTAATTTTTATTATTTTCNAGCCTTGCTATATGAGCTCTAAAAGCATATAAAAATTATACGGCTTAAATGTGAAGTTGGGTGCAAAAGAATACAATTAAATCCTCTGTCGGGAAAAAACGAAATGACTTTCCGAACAACCCTATAGATGTTTTAAAAATGTCGCCGTTCCAGTGACCAGTGTGCTATAATCTACCAAACAAACCCTGAACAAATTAAACAAAACCAAGCTAAGGTGGTTCTGCTACTTGGTATCCATAATAACTTTCTATTTAGATCACTAATACAAAGTTAGTTAGTAAGTAAAAAATTGTAAGCCAAGACTTACCACCCGGTTATTAGTCAATTTGCTTTCGTCTAAATAATCAAGTTAGATTCAGAATAAAAGGATCGAGCGATCTATCACTGGAAGAGAGTTAGAAGTAAGTAAGGGTGGTGAAGAGGTTAGTCGTTCTCACACACCCTAACGGTATTTACGTTCTCCAGGTATAGGCAAATATTACCTACCATTAAATTAACCTCTTTACTTGATTTAAATAAATTACTGTTGTCTAATGATGCAATAATTTAAAACCTACCATACTGTAGAAAAGTAGCAGGGAATTTTATACTATTAGTGAGAGTGAGAACGGTCAGCCGCTTCACCACCTTAACTCGCTTCTAGTGATTTATTTAATAACCGAGTAGTAGGTAGGGATGAATAATGTGGACATACTGACTTATAATTAGTGCTTGGGTTAAATGGAACATTATGGATTAGCATTTCCCTAATCTATACCTACTTAATCTTACTATACGTGCCTTCACAATTCACGACTGATTCACTCATTTCTGCTATAAGGTAGCATATGGGCGCTTTCCTCATTTAAAAACTCCATTTCGGCAGGATAATAAAAACTGATTCTCACGAAGAAATGTGATTTCGCAACACGAATGTTTAAAAATGTATTATTGCCTCTCAACGCTTGCTCCTCCCTCCATTCTTTTCTTTGGGAGTTTCAAGATGGTACGTTCCCTTATTTTTGTATGCATTACCTACGTCCAACACGCAGTCCCACGGGAAAAATTTAACAAGTCCATTAGAGACACGTGCAGGGCAAAACAGACAAAAAAGAAACATCCACAAAGATGGGATTGTCTAAATCACATCGTATACGAGGGCGAAAAACATAAAAGGCACTTGCTTTAAATTTGCTATTATTTATATATCTTTTTGTTGGTCTGTAGTTTAAGTTTAAAGTGTGTGTTTTGTTTCAGTTTTTGTTTCGTCGATAGAGTTTCCAACAGAAATTGTGATATGGTCTGAGACAGAAGAAGATCGCACGGCGGGTAGATTTATTAACAGAAGTTTGTCAACTGCTGCCGGCTGCGGTCACAACACTTTCAAAACCGTGTTAAACTCTCAACCGATAAGTTTGAGTTGGACTTTGGACCATATGGTTAGTCCGCAAGTTAACGTCACTTTTAAGTAAGTGGAACATAACTATAAACGATGAATTTTCTCTGTTGCATTATGGTAGAAGAATAGTTTTTATTTGAAATTTTGAACAAGTGATAAACAGTCAAGGAATAAGTTTCATGTATGTCCCTATCTGACTGATGAATATGATTTAAATATAATTTAACCCCCTGACGTCAAATGTTTTATGGGTCGTGTTCTAAATATAAATGGGAATTTTTTCTATTAATTTCAACAAAAATATAAATCTATTCTCTGATATTTTCAGAACAGTTTTATTTACGAAATAGTTTTTCGGAAAAGATTTGATGCAGCCAATAAAAATTTATTTACATAAAGTATGGTCTGCTACGTTAGTGTCTATTGTACCAGAGTTACCAACAAACGAACTTTAAATTCAATAAATCGATTACATTCTCTACCCTGTGAAAGGACGGCAAGCCAAATATCAATAATAGTAAGTTTTGCAAAAAGGAATTCATGGTCGATTTTACTTAAGATTTGGAAATGATACCCGTATCTCCCCCCTTCTCATTTTAATATTTAATTCGTAACACTTTCAATTTTGATTGTTATTTAATTTTAAGTACAAACTCTAATTAAATGATATTTGGTAAAAAAACACTTTTTGAAAACTTTCACTTAATTTATTAATTTATCACTCATTAATGATCATCAATCCTTCTTCTGAAGATGACCTTGTAGGTCGAAACTTGTTAATAATTTAAAAATTAAGTGAAAGTTTTCAAAAAGTGTTTTTTTTACCAAATATCATTATAATCAACTTTCATACAGTAGACGCCAACTCTATCAATTTTCTCAATCTAATTAAATGAATGCTAATTTTGTTTCAGAGTCCAGTACAAGTTAAAGTCTAGGTCCGAAGTGTATGAGGTCAGCTTAAAAAAACCGATTACAAGAGGTCAGTTAAACCACCCCGCATAATAAGTGTAATTTCTTCGTAAATGCTATCATAAATTTGTGGAAAATTCTGAAAAGTTTTGTCGTCGCCAACTTAATGTTTTGGCTTTGAAACTATGTAGTAGAAAACGAAAAGTGTATTAGTCAGACTTTTCTACACGCCATAAACTTTACCCAACGAAATATTTTACATCATTTGCATAATTAATCGTGCACTTTGAAGAAGAAGCACAGCCAAGTTAGCATGCACTCAAAATACCCACATAAATTATGTTGGCGTCGTAATGCAGCTATCGATTATACAAAATTTCTTAAGCATAAGACCTTAAGTCGTTGTTATTTTATTCAAAATAAGTTAAAAAGTGTTTGCACCTAAAAACTTTCATATCGAAATAATAGAGACATAATTAAATAATGTCACAAACTGGGGCCCATTATTAGCGAACGATAGACAAAGGTCAAAAGGTGAAGCATCAGCCAGCCTTTTTAAATTTTACAGACGATTAAGTACTTGAAAATAAATTATATTTTAAATTTCTCTTAGATATCCGCTTCTTTTGTTCAAAGAATTTCGGATTAATAATTGATAAATAATGAAAGGTTCGATAAAAAAGATGGAGCTGATGCTGTCCGGATGCTGGATATTAGCAGTCCACATCCAGCAACGGAGGTAGAAAGATCTTTGAAGAAGCTCGCCACTTATTCTAGCGAAATGACACCCTTTAAACCCGAATCAAGACAGCATCAGTTCTCCTAGTAACCGCGAAAGCCTTTACCAATAAAAAAGACTATTTTTTTTTTTAATTACTGCATTTGTGTAATTGTTTTGGATGTGAAGATCGCCCTGAAAATACAATTCACTATTGGGATCCGTCAAATGGGAGGAGTCTAAAAACATGGCGCCGATTAGGGAAAATTTACCGTAATTTCCTATACTGTACCGTGCAATTTCCAAGTTTTTAAATTACGATAAAATGATAAGTATTGACACAATATGTGATTGGGCTGACNCAACATCACATCATTCAAACATCAATTTTTAGATTTCTTCTTTATTCAACTTAAGAAAAATCCCAAAAACTTTACAATGAGTTCCTCCTTGTACCTTGTAAATGCCTTGTAAAGAATTCTTGTGCGTTTTCATACCGAAATTGCCCAAGAACTTGTTCTTAACCAAAAATTTTCCTAAAAGCCCGAAAGTGCATTTTCATTCTAAAAGCTATCAGCCACTTTGTGAAGAATTCTCAAACATCATCGCCCAAAAATCATCGTAAAAACCCTAAAGTCTATCAAAATTTTCGTAGAGGATTCAATTTTTATGAAGGTTTTCATAAATTCTTCAGTATCAAACCTTTCAGGTGATAAATCACACCATACCTATAGCTCAAAAGCTTCGCAAGCATTCCTTCTAAATCCACCCAAAACATTTTGTAAAACAATCTGAACTCAAGAAAACCTTGTCAGGTAAGTAATCTCTCTTAACGGCTTCGTTTAATTCTTCAGTCCAAAAGCATGTATCCAAAGTTTGATGCGGATTATGCGGTTGCTTCTTAATTAAAACTTAAGCTCGTAAATAACGTTCACCCTTTTTTTAGGGGGTAAATTTCAACACAGATATGTCCCCGTATAAATTTCTATGTACACATGCATTTAATGTACGCCTGCCTATCGTTAAAACAATTTTAATTAACAACACGTAATACATTAACCGCTAAGATAATATCGGAAATTGGTATCGTTTTCCGTAGAAACATGGAGCTTTCAAACTGTGTGATAATAATAATAGGTAATGCCTCTCCTGTCACCCATCAATTTTCGCGTTATTGGCAATTTCATAAACGATAAAGCATCATTGTCACCCGTTTCCGCAGAAAACGCACCGAAAACTTGCACTCTATGTAGTTAGGTAGTAATGGAATACAATCTAAAGAGATTAAAAAAAAGAGTGATGGTAGGTGATATTTATTTAGGTCTACGCTGTCCTTTCCGTTCTAATTCCACCAGAACAAATAGGAAAACTAACCGGCAATTTTCACCGATAAATTTCCCATGCATAAAGGCCACGAAATTTCGAAAGGCTTTCGCCTATGTGTACCATTACCCTTTGAACTTTTGTCCGTCCATATCGTTTTAATACATAATGTAAAATACTAATCGGTCTCCAGATTAAAACCAACAACCCCTCGTTCTGTCTCGCGACCATATTCCCCTTTACGCGCTCCCTTGTTAATTAATTATTACTAACGTCAGTTTTCCAGAACAGGAACTAGGACAAATTACCGTTATCCGATGAAACAGTCGGTGAGCCGAGAGGGTAATTGTCAAAGCAATCAAACGTGCTATGAAAACAAACACACACACATACATGCACTATACAAACACGCACATGTAATGGCAATGGCGCTGTCAATACTCGAATGTATGCAAATTCGAGGGTGTGGTGGAATACTCTGGAGCACAATGAGAACGGCAGAAAAGAATGGGAACAATATGAGAACGTTTTTTTTGTCATTTGTTTGAAAGCGCGCATATTTCGAGGACAAAATGGGGAAAATAACGTAGGAAATACTTTAAGAAACTTTTAATGGTGGTTGTGGTGGATAAAGATTAAATGAATTTTAAAATTAATAGAGAAAAATAATGTCCAACAGTATTCCTTCGAAATAGGGTAAATTATGAGGGATGTGATCACGGCAACGAACTTACGTGAAACAGAACAGGGCTGAAATTCTGTGGTCTAAATGAACTGTAAGGTCGAGACGTTTCATCGGCAACTTCAGTGATACTGCGGCCACATTGTCAATGCAGTACAACTGAAGATGTCAGCCGCAGTTTCCGATGAAACGTTTGGATCTGATGAGAGTTCGTTTAGACCACGGTTCTTATATTGCAAATGAAGTATCTAAAACTGACATAAGAATATAAGCCTATGGTTGGCATTGAAGGAATGCCAAAACATAAACTGGACAGGCTATGAAGAAAAGTAAATCTGAGCAAGGGTTTCAATGAGTAGGAAAATGAGATGACATTAATGTTTCCTAAAGAATTTTGTTTATGAGTCGAGAAGTGATGGAGACGATTTGGATATGGGAAGTTTGTCTTTTCTCTTTCTCGATTCAAACCTTTCGCAAGCTATTGCTTAACTATCTTAACATTCATCTTGTTTCACAGCCCGGGATACCAGGAACAGGCAGCATTTTGGATAGGAGCGACCGACAAAGTCCACGAGGGTGATTTCCGATGGACTGACGGCTCCCCATTCGCTTTCGCAAGTAAGTATACCGTTCCCCTTTCCGTTGTAGTCAAAAATAATCCCGTCACTTCTCCGATGTTTCTTGCACAGATTGGTTTCCCGGATGGACCCAGTACAACCGGTACAATCGTCAGCCTAACGATGACGGATTAAGCGAACAAGACTGCATCGAATTACGCAGAATGTTTTCTTTACCAACAGGTGGTGCCCAAATTACTTCGTTCATGTGGAACGACAGGGATTGTTCTGCACTCAATTATTACGTTTGCGAGAAATTCCAAAACGAAGGTAAGAATTGTGATATAAATCAGTACACGATATGTCACAAAAATCAGGATCGACGTATCTCCAAAATTGGATGTTCTTTGTACCTATTTAACCACCTAAAATAATCCTCTAATCTTTCGTTCTTTAATCCTACGACAAATTCGTTCTCAGAGGCAGTTGTCGACCCGTGGAAGAACGAATGCAATAAATCTCTTGTTCTGACTCAACAACATCCAAGTGCAGTGATCACAAGTCCCGGATTCCCGAGGCCTTATCCCGATAACATCGAGTGCATTATGGAGATCAGCGCTCCAACATCTTATCGATTACTCTTGGACTTTGAAGAATTGGTCCTCGAGGACGAACCAACGTAATGAGAACACAAAAGTAGTTGTAGTATTCCTCCTTGTACATAATATTCGCAGTAACGCAACCGAACTGCTTTTAATCCTTTATAAGCCTTGCATAATGTGAAGCCCACTTCCCGTGCCCACTCCCCTTCGCTTTAACGACGTTTTAAATGATAAAGAAGAAGAGAAGAACAAATGACGCCAAAGTAATCAAATAGGACGGATTTTTTCGCACTTTAAATAAGTCGAACGCGAGGACGCGCAATTCTAAAAATAGATTCGTCACGATAAAGAGCAAGCTCTCTGCCTATATAGCGGGCAACTCGAAAGGGAAAATAACTCTTTTCAAAAAGTCTAAAAGCGAATGGTAAAAGAAGGTCTACTGAAATGCGGCTTTACGTTCCTGCAAAAAAAAGAAAAAACAAAAATAAAACCTAATGCCTTCAAGTTCTCAGTTTCCAAACCATGAAACGTTATAATGAGTAGAAAGTTCGAGAATATTCTCGGCTGCTAGAAATCTGAACCAAGATAAAAATCGTTTTGAGGCCAAATCCGATCAATAGGGCGGAATATTTTTTTTTAAATTTAACTTACCTATCGTAAGTGTTTTAAAAATTATCAATCGTTTCTAATAGACGATAAAGTAAGTTATAGTTTCATAGGTCGAAACGTTTTTCTTGTGAAATATCCAAGTAAGTAATTACTAATTCTTTCCCCGTTCTAAAGTTTCAAAACTCCTAGTTCTGGTTGCAATCACGTTAATAATCACCGTTAGCACAGTTTGTACAGCACCATTCTACAACTTTTACCCATAAAACTTTCTCGCAAACTATAACTGTCTCTTTGTACGTAACTAGGTTATAAAGTTTCGTTCACGTAACTTCCCAGCGTTAGATACCGGTTCCCGAACAATTTATTTTAATTCTTGAAGTATAAATTGTAAAAGAGCATGAAGATTTTTTCAAAAAAAAAAAGTCGTAATTCATCCTGTTCACCTCTGCTTATCAAGATGTTACACGGGGTACATGTATTTTGTGAAGCTCATTCTGTTTTCGCTTCTATCCATAACAGGTGCAGTTACGACTATCTGGAAATCATGGAACCCGTTTCTGGGGGTGGAAATAACGCGAACGATGCCGGTAACAGCAACAGTAACAACAGCGTCGCGGCGGAACCGACAGCGACGGCAGCGAAAAGGCGACGTCGCCTGTGCGGCGACTGGAGTTCAAAGTTGAAATTGCTACGTCACACTAGCAACGGGTCGAGGATGGTCCTGCACTTCAGCACCGATTACTCTCACCATTATGGAGGTTTCAAAGCGCGGGTTTCAATGAGAAACGGTGAGTGCCCGATTTTTTGGCACCATTCCAATACACAAAATAAAAACATTAAAGTTTCCCATATAACACAAATGCTGTTAACACTTCGCTTCTAGGTATAATGATACGGCGACATCCAGCCCTACTTTTAGCTTCTTTTATTATTTTTTTTTTTTTCAAAAAGGAATTCCAGGTAAACACAATTCTGATAGGGTTGAACACAAGAATCCTTTCTGGTCCACTCGTTAAAACAGTAACTAAGTAGATCTTACGAAGTTGTTGGAAAAGTTAAATCAATAAAAGCGCCTCACTCTCTTAACGACAAGGTGCCGAGATAAACAATCCACGGACCAACTTCCTCGTTAATTATTAACTTCTTAATACAACGGATACCTGCTGCTGCTGCTGCTGTTGTTCGAGGAGAAGGAAAATCTCAGTACCAATTTCCAATGCAATTATCACGGACGCGAGAGGAAATTCTCTCGAAACGAATTTCCCATTCATACGCGAACAATAATAACGAGAGCTAGCGTTAATTAAAACAACACAATCGATAATTGCATTCGGCCAATGTTTTACCATTATCATTACTGTCACGTCATCGGCGTCAAGTACGTAATCTGGTTCACCGGGACGTTTTGGCAATTCTTATCGTGCCCAGAATCCATATTAGCACATGAAAACAGCAATAGATTTACTTTGGATTCTTCCAATATTTTGGTTCTCTTATTTCAGTTAAGCAATGTCATGACGACAGGCTCCAAGTCTTCTACGATTCCTGTTACTTGGTGGTGAGTTATCCGGAAGTTACATGGTCTACGGCGAACCAAATTTGCGAAGGAATAAAGGCCCATCTAGCTTCAGTGTTATCTCCAGAGGAAGAGACCTTTGTAAGCACCAGCATACGCAAGAATTCGGAGTATCGCCTGGGAGCCCTGTACTGGTTAGGAGCCGTGGAGAATACCGACGGACGATTCTCATGGATCGACGAAAACCCGATGGTCTTCACCAACTGGTTTCCACCCACACACTTGTTGTCGTCGCCTAGAAAAAACAGTACCGCACGTCAACACTGTCTCAGTATCCAGTGGACGCCCTCCCAGTCGCGGTCGTATCCCAGTGGACTTTACTGGCGCTCCCACAAATGCGACGCCACCGGGGGCTATGTTTGCAAACGATCGAGGGAAGACTTGAACACAGTGAGGAACTTCAGCAGAGTGGTGAATGGTACGCAGGGTCGGATCAGTAGTCCTAATTTCCCAGAGCATTACCAAAACGATTTGGAGTTTACTGTTCGAATCATTAGTCCGCCGAGGTTCAGGATAGTCATCGAATTCGATCGGATAGATCTCGAATACCAGCCCGCTTGCTTGTACGATTACGTAGAACTTATAAGTTTGAAAAGAGGCAAGGAAGATAAAGAATCCGGCGTCAAATTATGCGGAAGTTACGATACCGACATGCATCGATTCGACCATGTGTCTTCGGGCAACGAAATGACCATCAAGTTCCACTCCGACTACTCGATTTCTGGCAGTGGATTCTCGTTAAGATGGAGGGCTGTAGATGTCAGCGCTTGTCCCTTTCAGACGTTAACATCCAAAGAAGGCCTTATTGTCAGCCCCAACTTTCCGTTCTTCATTCTTCCCAATCTCAATTGCTCCATAACCGTTTTGGCTCCGACGAAGAAACGCGTGTGGTTGGAATTTCTCGATTTCGACGTTTCCGAAAACCTCCAGTCGAAGAATTCCATTTCGCAATCGGAATTTATCGGTGTCGAAATCGATTTGGGCACGGAACTGGCACTGATCCAACCCTATCAAACTGAAGGTCTGGTAACCGAAGGGGCCTTTGTATCAAACAGGGAAGTACTGAAGATACACTTCCGAACAAACGACAGTCCTTCGGGTAAAGGTTTCAAAGCACGTTACAGGATAGTAGAACCAGTCGAAGAAAAAAGAGTCATAAGCTTACGACCTGAAACCGCTGGAGCTTTAAGGCACCTCAATTATCCGGCCGCGCCACCAGGAAACGTGAACTTCCTTCAGCATTTGATAGCACCAATCGGCCACGTGATTTATCTGGAACTTTACAACGTCAAGCTGAAAGAGAGCGAGTGCTCCGACCAAAGGGGATTGATAGAAGTCTACGACATGTACGCCGATACGAACGGAACAGTTTGGAAGTTGTGCTTCGAAGAAACGCTCTCTAAATCGCCCATGGCCATCACTTCGTACGTAAACACCCTGTGCTTTCGGCAGAAAAGCGGTCCATTAGGATTTCCTTTCAACGGCTCTTTGCAAATCCACAACGATTCGCACTTTAAAGAGAAACTGAGAAAACACCATCAGAGTGCTGTAGATTTTTGCGAGCCGAACCCTTGCGAACACGCGGGCAAATGCGTATCAAACGCCAACAAGAGCTTCTGTCAGTGTAATGGACATTTTGCCGGTAAGCTCAATTCACTTTTACTTAATTCATTTTCACCACCAACCACTTAACCCTCCCTACAATTATGACAATAACAAACGGCTTCGAAAACAGGCGCTCATATGGAAATTCTAGGGGTACACAACATTTCAATCATCACGGATCGTTCTCAAGTGGAGGTATTATGCTACTTAATGTCATTAATGTGTAACACTTCTCTTGGGAATGACCCACGGGGGTTGAAACAATATTGTTGGGGATATAATACTTTTAGTAAAGCAATGTCTATTGACAAACCTACAGGGCAAGGTACGGTACCATTTCAGTGACGAAAATTAAAATCTGTTTTTAGTATTTCCTGCAAGACCCTACCCCTCTCCCTCGAAGGGATGAGCTACATACATGTATTCCTATTTTTAAGCGAGATATTACAATTAAGGTCTTTGAAGGGGTGCACGTCTAATTGTCATAGTTTCATTAAACTTTACGAGCGACTCTAATTAGTTGTGTTATTTACATCAGTTCTGCTTCGTATTACCAACGATAAACGTCAACTTCACGCCTGAAATGTTTATTAAGCGGGCAGCTGTAAAATTGAATTTAATGTGTGCATTACCCGAACATGTATATAATATAGCTTTATATCTGCTTCGGGCATGTGAACGCTGGTTGTAAAGTTTAACCTAAAAAAAAAAAATGGGGCTTTGCAAGCACATGTACCCTTAAAACAATTACCTCATTAGTATAAAATTATTTTGGGACGTGGTGTATGTATGTATGTATGTATGTATGTATTAGACGACAATAGCAGTGTGCTTGTAAGAGATTATCTAGGGGCTTGACAAATAAATTACAACCTAGTTAGAGATTGTATGGATTAGTCTAAAGGCCGCTCATATTCTGGTTGGATGCAACTCCAAAAGCTTGGAGCTTTAGCGCCCGACTTAATTGACCCAAATCCAACATTTATGTCGCCTAAATCAAGATTTGCGAAACTGCACTATCTTTCCATATGTGTTAGTTTGCGCATGTATCATCATTATATGTATACCTGTACATAATACAATATTTACCTACACGGTTTAGAAGCTTAGCAATAAACAATTAGCGCCTTACGATCATCTCAATCAACGAAGAAATCATTTATCCTGCTACACATGACCCTTAAAGGGATCATAAAATCCATTTATCGCAGTGCCATGCGAAGTCGGTTACGCACAAAAAATTAAATTCAAACTACGAGAAAACTTTTAAAATCCTACCTTTACTGCTTATTTGTAGTCCACTGGAGGGAGGAGGAGTTGAAACTATTAGTCCAAATAACACCACCGATTACACTACACACCGACACTGAAATAAAAAAAATAGTATTAATATTTACAGTATAGATGGAAAATTCATTTAACTTTTTATCCACTGGAAATTACTTCTAATTAATGAAGGAAAAAATTGTTGCTGCTGTTACATCCTCGCAGGGAATAGAACCCGGGACCTTTAGGTTTACGTACCAACGCTTTAACAGCTAAGCTACGAAAGGTGACAGCAACAACAACGACAAAACGTATTTATCAGATCACAAATGCGTCAAACTAATGTACATATATTAATTGATTAATTTGACAGAAAGATAATTTATAGTGGATCAAAATTAAATTAATTTTTACATTAATATTGAAAGCATTTCATATAAATATTGACAAATTCATACATTAGGTACACTAAAAAGAAGCAAAATATTATATTTTAAGTTTTTAATTAGGAATATATTTTTCATTTCATTGCCCCCTTAGGTCTGTTCTGCGGTTTGACAAAATGCGAACTGAACCCGTGCATCTTCGGCACCTGCGAACTGACAGGGAACAATTATAAGTGCCACTGCGAGCAGGGTTACAACGGGCCCAACTGCGAGTCGAAACAGAAACCGTGCGAGAACAACCCCTGCGAGAACCGGGGCGTGTGCATCGAAAAGGGCACCAATTTCCACTGTCAATGTCACGCGTGGTGGGAAGGTCCGAGGTGCGACAAGCGAATGTTACACATACCGTTCAAACCTCTCAGTCAACGTATGCTGGAGGAACCTTTCTGGTTGGGACTTATCACCGTCACCGTCGTCATGGGAGTGATCGGACTCTTCTGGTGCGCCAAGAGACATTTCCCGGAGAAAATTGAAAAGCTACTGGCCGAGGAAAGCGAACGGAGTCGCAGTAATCGTAAGCACCTTTCTGTTGTCATGAAATAATCCAATTCAATTCGTTGTTCCTTTAGTTCCATCGTTGAGAACGTCGCTGAGAGAACAACTGGCAGCTTCGAGTGCGTCAACTGTGACGGTGATACCTAGCCCAGGTTCA